>NC_134091.1:24677482-24978761 GCF_000715075.1 Nicotiana tabacum
CTCAGGAATTGAATATTGATGATTCCAATAGTTTCGTATGGTGATTTCAGATTTCGGCGTATGTCCGGATTTGGATTTGGAAGTCCGTAGGACAATTCGACGCATTTTGGCGAAAGTTGAAAAATAAAAGATTTTTAGAAAATTTGACCGAGGAGTTAACTTTTCGATATCGGGGTCAAAATTTAATTCTGAAAATTTTGATAGGTCAGTTATGTTATTTATGACTTGTGTGCAAAATTTGAGGTCAATCAGACTCGATTTGATAGGTTTCGGCATCGAATATAGAAGTTGGAATTTGTTAGTTTCATTAGGCTTGAATTGGGGTATGATTCGTGTTTTTAGCATTGTTTGATGTGATTTGAGGCCTTGACTAAGTCCATAATACAGTTTGGGACTTGTTATTATGTTCGGACAGGGTCCCGAGTGGCTCGGGTGAGTTTCGGAGTGGTTTCAGACCATTTTTAACTGCTGGTTTTTTTGGCTACAGCAGTGTGCATTGCAGAAAATTCTGCTGCATAGAGCTGACTTTGGAAGCTTATATCTCGTAATCTGTAAGGAATTTGGAGATGATTCAAAAATAAAAGTTGTAGCCCTTTGATCTAGTTTCTAGAAATGTAAACTAGTCATCATTTGGACATTTGTATAGAAAGTTATGGTCGATTAACCGAAACCTGGTACTGCAGTTATTTGGCCTGGCAGTGTGCATCGCAGAAGTTTCTGCTGCACAAGACTGACTTTGGAAGCTTATATCTCGTAATTTATATGAAATTTGGCAATGATCCAAAAATAAAAATTGTAGCCCTTTGTATCTAGTTTTCAGAAATTTAAACCATTTGTCATTTGGAGTTAGGTAGAAAAAGTTATGGTTGATACACTATAGGCTGTCTGGAAAGAGTTTTGGAAGAATTTGGTATTTTGAGCATAAGCATGTAATGATCCAAAGGTCCATTTTTAGTTCTAGAGATTGAAATTCGATTTTGAGACTTCCGGGAGTTTGATAATGAATTATAGGAATGATCTGAAATGTTTGGTCTAATTTCATCAAGTCGCGATTGAGTTTTTAGCACAAAATATGAGTTAATTGTTTAACGAGCAAAATTGGTATCACATTGAGCAAATGAGCTTCGAATTTAGTTTCGATTGAACGACTAGATTCATATTATTATTTTTGACTCATAGGAATAAGAATCGTTGAATTCCGAGTTTGTATGATGGAGTTAGATCCTTTTTAGTGAAAAGTAAACTGCTGGTATAAACAGTTTTGGTGCGCACCTTTAGCGACCAGATTTGGCACTTTTAGCGACGTGAATGGGGCTTTTAGCGACCAGATTAGTGCTTTTATTGGGCAGAAACTTAAGGACCAAAACTAGTCATTTCCTTCATTTCGTTTTGGATTTTTGGAGCACGGTTCTTATGCGATTTTGAGGATTTCTTCATGGCTTCGACTGGGGTAAGTGTTCTACATCCGAAAGTGATTATATTTCATAAATACATGGTTATATTCATCGTTTAATTCGAGTGTTAATGGAAGAAATTGGATTTTTTGTAAAATCTTTCAAAAACGAAAATTTTAGATTTGGAGGTCGATTCGTTATCGGCCTAACTTCAAAAAGTTAAGTATCTTGCCTAACCTTGAGTGGGAGAATTACCCCTTAGGCATTGAGTCTTATGTGGATATTGTATAATTGAAAACCATATACGCGAGGTGACGAATACGTACTTGGTTTATATGTGCAAATTGCATTGGTTGAAATTCGTAGACGCCCTTATGTATTAAATTAGAAAATTGTTGGAACATAGTAAATCTTTTATTTGTCATGCCTCATTCCTTGTTTGCCGAGGTTATTTTTATATGATATTTTGGTGTGATTTCTACTTTGATTTTTATGTGAAATACTGTGGTTAGTTGGGTTGACATTTTTTGAAAATAATTTCATTATGGATTCTTTATCTGCAAATAATTATTAAATAAGTTTAAAAGGAGACATTAATCTATTTACCAAAATTTGGATTTAAGAAGGCATTGTTCCTTGATGAATTACTTTTCAGTTCATGTTGTTGAAATTGGTATTGAGTTATAAAGGACGTAAATCATATTGAGGCAAAATATTAAATTGTGAAACATTATTTTGTTGAGTTGTTCACTCTCGGATATTTTGTTAAGATTTTGTGCACATTATGGTCGAGCCATGGGCTCCTTATTGTGGAAAGTAATGTATTGTTGATTTCTGTGGCAAGTTGTAATATTTGAGCACTTGAGGTGCAATTTATGATATGTTGTGATATTGACACATGATATTGTTGGGAGGTTTGTTCGGGTGTTTGCACGAGATTTCTGCGTGCTATTGTTATTATTGATATATGCACGTGCGGCGTGACAAGGCAGGCTATATATGTGAGTTTGCGCATGTGGCGAGACAAAGTGGGAATATTATTATGCGCGTGCGGTGAGACAAGGCGGGTATTTATTTTATTATTGCACACATGGCGAGACAAGGTAGGCTATGTCGGGGATTGATTTGTGATGACTTGTGATGGCCTGGGGGCCTTGTTGTTGTTGATTTTGTGTTTGGACTACGAGGTAATACCTCGGGAGTACCCTTTTGTTAATATTTCTCTATGGCTGCACTTGCCTTTGGTTATTTTATTTTTTCGTAATATGTAAATTCTTGTGTTCTCTGTGATGTATTATTTGACTTAATATTAAGTGTTTTGTATTTCTTGTTGTATTGTGTTGGCTTTGGAATTTTCGTACGATACTCTGAGGATTTTTATGTCGGGTTTATACTTGTTCTTAATGATTGAGTTATTTTAAATAAAAGAAATTACTATTATATTTTAATTTAATAAGTTTTACATCCAAATCAGTAGCTTATCTGATGCTTTATTTTAATTGAAATGCCATTTTTCTTCACTCAAACTACTTCAAAAATAAACTCATTTCTTTGTTGAATTCTTACTTGATTTACAAAAAAATAAATTTAATAATAATTATAACCTTACTTTATTGAAAAGAAATTGATCGTGCATATTTTATGTATTGATATATATTTGGCACGAGAGTTGTCCGTGCGGTTGTGATAGAGATATGGGCATGAGGTGCCATGAGAATATGAAGGGGGCTGAGACCCGTATTTATGATTATGATATAAGATATTTATTTGAAAGGATTTTCTTCCAAAGATTTCTATTCGAAAAACTTGTAGATAAAATGTGTATATTTTGAAGGACTTGATTAATTGGTTGTGCTTGTATTCATTATTTGTTTGGGCAATATTTATGGTGTTCTTGTTGCCTTACTGTTTATATCACTAGTTGATTATTGTTGCTATCACTGCTATTTATTTTTTATTATTTCTGTATGCTATATTGCACAGGTTATTTGACTAGTGAGTGTCTTGACTGTACCTTATCACTACTCCACCGAGGTTAGTCTTGATACTTACTGGGTACTGACTATGGTGTACTCATACTACACTTCTGTATATTTTTTATGTAGAGCCCGGTATAGGAGATATCGTACTCGGACAGAGTTAGTGTCTTGATCGCAAGGATTCAAGATAGAGTTGCTTGGCCGTCCTAGTCCCTTGGAGTCTTTCCATTTTTATTGTACTGTCACTCTTATTCGAACAATATTGTACACTCGATCCTTGAGATCATTGCATGTATACAGTTAGAGTTCGTGACTCAGTATTACCAGTCTTGGAAGGTTGTTGTATTTGTTTCCGCTTTTGGTTTCGACACTTGTATTAAATTACATGTTTAAAAATAAATGGCTCGAAATATAATTTTAATCGGCTTACCTAGTCTAACAGACTAAGTGCCATCACGACCCCTGTGGTGGGATTTTGGGTCGTGACACGGAGCCGCATCTGCAACTGCACGACTGCAGAAGCGATAAAGCCGTAGAACTGGAATGCTTCACGCAGAAGCGAGTCCGCATAAGCGGATATGCGATCGCAGAAGCGGAGGCCAGGCAACCTAGGAAAAACTGCAGAAGCGGTGCATTATCCGCACAAGCGGAACCGCAGATGCGGTTAATTATTTCGCATAAGCGGAAGTACTGGGCAGTGTACAAAAAACAGAGGGGTCCGAGATTCTTTCTCATTTTTGGACTTCAAACACACGGTTTGGGCGATTTTTCAGAGGGAATTCAATGAAAAACTTGAATTATCATTGAGTATTTTGACTAGATTACGTGTTTTTGAGGTAAAATTAGAGGATTTAGGCCTAGGGATTTGAAAATAAGATTTGAGGATTTGAAGGTTGAGTTGATGTCGGAATTTGGTATGGTTGGACTCGTGGTTGAATGGGCGTTCATATTTTGTAACTTTTGTCGGGTTCCGAGACGTGGACCCCACGGGCGATTTTTGAGTGCAATTTCAGATTTTATTAGAAAATTAGTATTTTTATATGGAATTAATTCCTATAATTTGTATTGATTGAATCGAATTAATTATGACTAGATTCGAGGCGTTCAGAGGCCGATTCTCTAGGCAAAAGCATAGCAGAATAAAGAATTACACGATTTGAGGTAAGTAACAGTTCTAAATTTGGTTCCGAGGGTATGGAACCCCGGATTATGTATTATGTGATTGGTTTTGAGGTGACACACATGCTAGGTGACGGGCGTGTGGGCGTGCACCACAGGAATTGTGACTAGATCAATTCCATGGATCTGTATAGTTGAGTAAATTATTGTTATCCGTACATATTTCCATGTATTAGAGAAATCGAACTATAAATCATGTTTAAACCATGTGTTGACACTGTAGGGACCCATAAAGGTCGTGTACATGTTGAATTATCTGCTAAATTACTGTTTCATACTCGGTCACAGCTTTACTTGCACATTACATCTGTCTCTAGTGTTCATTATTGATGCATTATATCATTTATGTTGGGGCTGATTTTCATGATTTCTGAAAGCACGCGAGACTAGAGAGATTTATGACTGAGTGAGGTCGATGGCCTAATTGTGAGATATTGATACTATAACACGTGAGTTATCCGTGCAACACGTGAGTTGTCTGTGTAGATCCAGATATTATACTAGCACGTGAGTTATCCGTGCGGATCCAGATATTATACTAGCACATGAGTTATCCGTGCAACATGTGAGTTGTCCGTGCAGATTATAGTGCTTGGGCTGAAGGACCCCCTCCGGAGTCTGCACACACCCCCAGTGAGTGCAGGTACCTACTGAGTGCGAGTGCCGAGTGTAGAGTGATTGTGAGGTTGGAGTGAATGGGAGGACTGAGTGACTGTTGCTCTCAGAGGATGCATTGATTTCATTATTGTTGTACTTCAGCTGTCATATATCACTGTTTTGGAAATGTCTGAGAGATATTATCTTCTGTTCTAGTTGAACTTGATATGAAATTACTGTGTGGGCCTTAATTGTTGAACTTGCAATCATGCCTACTTTCTTATGTTGGAAATTACTGTAATTGGACTTAGCTGTGAAGCTCGTCACTACTTTCAATTCCTTATTTAGTATTGTTACTTGCTGAGTTGGTTGTACTCATACTACACCCGACACTTCATGTGCAGATCCAGGTGTTCCAAACACAGTGGGTGTTGATTTCTTCGCGCTGTTGATTTTCTGGAGATTTCGAGGTAGCTTTCGGTATTTCGCAGACCTTGTCTCTCCTTCTCTATCTTCTTGTGTATTGTATTTAGTCTCAGAATATTATAGACCGTGTTCTCTAGACTCGTGATGTATAGATACTCATGTACTCTGTGACACCCCGATAGTTAGGAATTCCGCGTTAAGTTTTGGGTTTCTATCCTTGTTTATGAGAATTTTTGTTATTTAAAACTGCTTAAATTCATTTTCTAGTAAAAGTGTTGGGATTATTCCGTAATGTCAGCTTGCCTAGTACCACGATAGGCGCCATCACGACAGGTTAGAATTTTGGATCGTGACAAGTTGGTATCATAGCCTAGTCTCACGAGTCATGAGCAGGTTTAGTAGAGTCTTACGGATCGGTACGGAGACGTCTGAAAAATTTCACTTTCTTGTATTCTGTCGTGCGAATTTGTCAATTCCGGAAACTAAATTTCTGTTATTCTATTCTCTCACAGATGGTGAGGACACGTACTACCGTATCAGATGGTCAACCACCAGTGCCACTAGTTAGGGCCGCGAGAGGCCGGGACCATGGTAGAGGCCGGGGCCGAGGTAGAGGTCGAGGTGTAGCTCGTACAGAAGTTGGAGCAGCACCTGTAGCACCACTAGATACTCCGGCTCAGGAGCAGATTCCAGATATAGTTTAGCCGATGGGACCAGCTCAGGCACCAGCCATGCCTATTGTGATTCGAGGACTTCAGGAAGCTGTATCACAGATATTGACTATTTGTACTGGCCTTGCTCAGGTGGTTTCGGCCCAGGCTGCACCAGCCTTTTCTCAGGTCGGGGGAGGTATTCATACCCAGTTGCCCGTACTCCAGAGCAGGTTGATGGTAGGCTATAGTCCCGTATTTTAGTCACTTATTACACTCTAATTCACTGTACTTTACTCGTGTTGAGCTTTAATTGGTAGTATTTTTGCACTCATTGTGTGTTTTATGCCTTGTAGGAGTGATTCCGAGTTATGTAGATGTTGTGGAGCTAATTCGAGATATTTGGAGCTTTGAAGTCAGAGTAGAAGCCCAAGTAATTAAGTCGGGATCACGTTCAGGGGTCGAAAACCAAGTGTGGATGTCAAAAATTTGAAAAACACATTTCTCGCCACAATTTATACTAAAAAGTGGCCAGAAATCATATTTTGGCACGTTCTGGAATTTCTAACATGCGCGCCGCATGGGGCGGCGCAACATGCAATGCGGTAGCCCAAAAATATTAGAGTGACTTCCCAATTCCGCTAAAAAGGGGTAATTTCGTCCGGGGATTATTGGGGGATGGCTTAAATATACGGGAAAACACTATTTTCGAGACTTTGGACAGATTTTCGACCTAAGGAGGCTAAGGAGGAGTTGGAAGAACACAAGCACAGGGATTTCATCATTCCTTCCTCACTCAAGATCCGGGTTTGGATTGAATTTATGCTTTCCTATACTTGAATTACATTTGTGAAGAACTTCTCCATGTCTATGGAGTGGATCCTTTTGGGTTTTAATGGATTTGGTGTATTGATGATTGTTTGTGGATTATAACTCTATTTTTATGTATTTGAATTATTTTGGAAGATTTAATTATTGCATCTATATTCACTTGTTCTTGTAATCGAAAGAGGCATAACTTGTGATATCTTTGCATTATATTGTTGGTTGAGTTCATAGATTCTTCTAAGTAATCGAAAGAGACTAGTTGAATCATTGATTAAATCTAGTTAGGAGAATAATCGAAAGAGGTTTTTCTAAAGACCGATCCACTACGCATTCTTACATATCTTCACAGTGCTTAAATTGGTTCATGTTGAGAGGTTGAGACTTAATCGAGAGAGGAGTTTCTACTAAATAATTGTACTGATAATTAAGTGAATTCGAGAGAGTCACTTGAATTTTGGAAGTGAATTATCTAGAGTTAGACCCCGAACGATTATCTTGCACTTATTCCGTCAAAACCCTATCCTCTCCCACTGATAAATGTCCTTGCTTACCTTTGTTGCGATTGTCATTAGTCAATAGTTGTAGATTTTAGATTCTTAGTTAAAAATTTACTATTAATCATATAAATCTCAACTGTTGATTCTCCTGGATAGTAATCAAGCTATAAACTACGAGAATACTATTTAAATCCAATCCAGTGGACGCGATATTATACGATACTATCTTTGACTAGCGAGCACAATTTAAGTACATGTTTTGCGCTCGTCACAGGTAGTGAAGGGACTTCATATACCGGGGGCACTACCAACCCAGTCGGTTGCAGCTGCTCAGGCCCTGTTAGTCCCTATTATAGCTGATGATGAGCAGAGTAGACTTGAGAGATTTGGGAGGCTTCAACCTCCATCATTTAGTGGTACTAAGTCAGAAGATGCTTAGGGTTTCCTGGATAAGTGCCCGCGGATGCTTCAGACAATGGGTATTCTAGAGACTAGTGGGGTCTCATTCCCTACTTTTCAATTTTCTGGGGCTGCCTTCAGATGGTGGGAGGCTTATGAGAGGCGCAGGCCGGTCGATGCAGTATCACTTGCATGGCAGGAGTTCTCTGTTCTCTTCTTGGAGAAGTTCGTGACGTAGTCTCGTAGGGAGGAGTTGCGCACACAGCTAGAGCAGCTTTAACAGGATGGCATGTATGTGACCCAGTACGAGATGAGGTTTTCTGAGTTGGCTCGTCATGCAATTTGGTTGGTTCCCACTGATAAGGAGAGGATCATGAGGTTCATTGACGGTCTCACGTATCCGCTGCAGTTGCTTATGACTAAGGAGAGGGTATCTGGTGCCACTTTTGATGAGGTGGTTGACATTGCTCGGCAGATAGATATGGTCCGTAGCCAGGAGCGCGATAAGAGGGAGGCCAAGAGGACTCGAGGTTCGAGCAGTTTCGGTGGTGTACCTTCCGGGGGGCAGTCCTACCACAACTGGGGTGGTACTTATAGGCCCGCTCAAACGACTCGTCCAACTCACCGTGGTGCATCAGCTAGCCACGGTTCTTATAGTGCTCACTCAGGCCAGTCTTCATTCAGTGCACTACCAGCACAGAGTTCTCACCATGCCTCATCCTCTTAGGCTTATAAGGTAATTTCTCGGGTTATCAGAAGCAGCAGTTCCGTCAGAGGAGGGGTTGTTTTGAGTGCGGGGACTTTGGTCATATCAAGAGTGATTGCCCTAGGTTGTTGAGCGGGGCTCCATAGTAGAGTTCTTGGCCGATAGCACCAGCACCAGCAGTTACACCATCCGTCCAGCTAGCTCGGGGTGGGGCTCAATCATCTAGGGATTGCCCAAGAGGGGAATGCTGATCAGGTGGCAGTCAGGCCCGATTCTATGCTTTTCCTACCAGGCCAGATGCCGTTGCTTCAGATGCAGTGATCACATGTATTGTCTCAGTGTGCAACAGGGAAGCTTCTATATTATTTGACCCTGGTTTCACTTATTTGTATGTATCATCGTACTTTACTCATTATCTAGATATGCCCCGTGAGTCCTTAGTTTCACATGTTCGTATATCTACGCTGGTGGACGATACTATTATTGTGGACCATGTATATCGGTCGTGTGTGGTAACTATTGGGGGACTGGATACTAGAGTTGATCTCTTATTGCTTAGTATAGTTGATTTCGATGTAATCTTGGGTATGGATTGGTTGTCTCCATGTCATGCTTTTCTGGACTGTCACGCAAAAAATGTGACGTTGGCGATACTGGGGTTGCCGAAGGTCGAATGAAGAGGTTCTCTAGATTATGTTCCCAGCAGGGTAATTTCTTATTTGAAGGCCCAACTTATGGTTGAGAAGGGGTGTTTGTCATATTTGGCCTTTGTGAGAGATGTTGATGAAGACACTCCTATTATTGGTTCTGTACCGGTAGTGCCAGACTTTCGGATGTATTTCCTGCAGACCTGCCAGGTGTGCCACCCGACAGGGATATTGATTTTGGTATTGACTTAGTGTTGGGCACACAACCCATTTATATTCCTCCGTATCTTATGGCTCCAGTTGAGTTGAAAGAATTGAAAGAGCAACTTCAGGAACTTCTTGATAAGGGGTTTATTAAGCCTAGTGTGTCGCCTTGGGGTGCACCAGATCTGTTTGTGATAAAGAAAGATGGTACTATGCGAATGTACATCGACTACAGGCAGTTGAACAAAGTTACAATCAAGAATAAGTATCCTTTGCCTCGTATTAATGATGTATTTGACAAGCTTCAAAGAGCGAGGGTATTCTTCAAAATTGATTTGAGATCCGGGTATCACGAGTTGAAAATTCAGGATTCGGATATTCTAATAAAGACGACATTCAGGACCTGTTATGGTCACTATGAATTTCTCGTGATGTCTTTTGGGCTGACCAACGCCCCAACAACATTTATGCACTTGATGAATAGTGTATTCCAACCATATCATGATTCATTTATCGCACTATTTATTGATGATATCCTGGTGTACTCACATAGCCAGGAGGAACATGCACAACACTTGGGTATTGTATTACCGAGGCTGAGAGAGGAGAGACTTTATGCCAAATTCTCTAAGTGTGAGTTCTGGCTTAGTTCGGTGGCATTATTGGGACACATAGTGTCCAGTGAAGGAATTAAGGTGTATCCGAAGAAGATAGAGGCAGCTCAGAGTTGGCCCAGGCCATCTTCAGCTACTGAGATTCGGAGTTTTCTTGGCTTGGCCGGTTATTATCGTCGCTTCGTGGAGGGTTTCTCGTCTATTGCATCGCCTTTGACAAAATTGACCCAGAAAGTTGCTCCATTCAGGTGGTCGGAGGAGTGTGAAGAGAGCTTTCAGAAGCTCAAGACTGTCTTGACCACAACTCCAGTTCTAATTTTGCCTTCAGCTGCTGGTTCTTATACAATGTATTGTGATGCTTATCGGATCGGTATTGGATGTGTTTTGATGCAGGAGGGTAGAGTGATTGCTTATGCTTCGCGTCAGTTGAAGCCACATGAAAAGAACTACCCTGTTCATGATTTAGAGTTGGCAGCTATTGTTCATGCATTAAAGATTTGGAGGCACTATCTTTACGGTGTGTCTTGCGAGGTATTTACAAATCATCGGAGTCTTCAACACTTATTCAAATAGAAGGATCTAAATTTGAGGCAGCGGAGATGGTTGGAACTGCTAAAGGATTATGATATTACTATTCTGTATCATCCCGAGAAGGCCAATGTAGTGGCCGATGTCTTGAGTAGAAAGGCGGTGAGTATGGGTAGCCTTGCATTCATTCCTGTTGGTGAAAGGCCTCTTGCCATTGATGTTCAGTCCTTGGCCAACTAGTTCATGAGATTAGATATTTCGTAGCCCAGTCGGGTTCTATCTTGTGTGGTTTCTCGGTCTTCTTTATATGATCGTATCAGAGAGCGCTAATATGATGATCCCTATTTGCTTGTCCTTATGGACATATTTCAGCACGGTGATGTCAGAGATGTTACTAGTCAGGATGATGGGGGTATTGAGGATGTAGGGTCGGATTTGTGTGCCTAATGTGGATGGGCTGCGTGAGTTGATTCTTGAGAAGGCCCACAGTTCGCGATATTCCATTCATACAGGTGTCGCGAAGATGTATCAGGGCTTGAGGCAACATTATTGGTGGAGTAGAATGAAGAAGGATATAATGGGGTTTGTAGCTCGGTGGCTCAACTGTCAGCAGGTAAAGTATGAGCATTAGAGACTGGGTGGATTACTTTAGAGGTTAGAAATTCCGAAGTGGAAGTGGGAGCGTATCACTATGGACTTCGTAGTTGGACTTCCACTGACTTTGAGGAAGTTTGATGTTGTTTGGGTGATTGTAGATCGGTTGACCAAGTCCGTGCATTTTATTCTAGTTGGTACTACTTATTCTTCGGAGCGGTTGGCTGAAATTTATATCCGTGAGTTTGTTTGCTTACACTGTCGGGGCGCGCAGTTTACATCATGTTTTTGGAGAGCAGTGCGGAGAGAATTAGGTATGCAAGTTCAGTTGAGTACAACATTTCACCCTCAGACAGACGGACAGTCCGAGCGCACTATTCACATATTGGAGGATATGCTACGCGCTTGTGTCATTGATTTTGGGGGTTCTTGGGATCAGTTTCTGCCATTCGCAGAGTTTTCCTACAACAACAGCTATCAATAGAGCATTCAGATGGATCCGTTTGAGGCTTTGTATGGGAGACGGTGTAGATCTCCGGTGGGTTGGTTGGAGCCAGGTGAGGCTAGGGTATTGGGTACTGACTTAGTTCAGGATGCTTTGGATAAGGTTAAATTGATTCAGGAGCGGTTTCGCACGGCGCAGTCTAGACAGAAGAGTTATTGATGGTAGTCTATAATTACATATTTTAGTCGCTTATTTCACTCTAATCTACTGCACTTTAATTGCGTTTGAGCTTCAATCGCTAGTGTTTTGCACTTATTGTGAGTTTTATGCCTTGTAGGAGTGATTCCGAGTGATGTAGATGTTATGGAGCTAATTCGTGTGATTTTGAGCTTTGAAGTCTGAGTAAAAGCCCAAGGGATTAAGCCAGGATCGTGTTCGGGAGACGAGGACCAAGTCTGGATGTCAAAATCGAAGCAAAATCTGTATTCTGAGAAATTTGCACTAAGGCGACGCACTATGCGACACGCTAGTGCAAATTGTGGCCAGATTGTATTTTGCAAAGTGTGTTGGAATTTTCCACAAGCGCGTCGCATGGGGCGGCATGACATGCGGCGCGGTAGCCCAAAAATATTAGAGTGACTTCCCAATTCCACTAAAAAAAGGTAGTTTCGTCTGGGGATTGTTGGGAGATTGCTTAAATACACGGGAAAATACCATTTTCAGGACTTTTGGACAGATTTCGACCTAAGGAGGCTAAGGAGGAGTTGGAAGAATACAAGCACATGGATTTCATCATTCCTTCCTCACTCAAGATCCGGGTTTGGATTGAATTTATATTTTCCTATACTTTATTTACATTTGTGAAGAACTTCTCCATGTCTGTGGAGTAGAACCTATTGGGTTTTGATGGATTTGGTGTATTGATGATTGTTTATGGATTATAACTATATTTTTATGTATTTGAATCATTTTGGAAGATTTAATTGTTGCATCTATATTCACTTGTTCTTGTAGTCGAAAGAGGCATAACTTGTAATATCTTTGCATTATATTGTCGGTTGAGTTCATAGATTCTTCTAAGTAATCGAAAGGGGCTAGTTGAATCATTGATTAAATCTAGTTAGCAGAATAATCTAAAAAGGTTTTCCTAAAGACCAATCTATTACGCATTCTTGCATATCTTCACAGAGCTTAAATTGGTTCATATTGTGAGGTTGAGACTTAATCGAGAGAGGAAATTCTACTAAACAATTGTACTGATAATTAAGTAAATTTGAGAGACTCACTTGAACATTAGAAGTGAATTATCTAGAGTTAAATACCAAACAATTATCTTGCACCTATCCTATCAAAACTCTATTTTCTCCAATTGATATCTTCCTTTGTTTAGTCCTTGCTTCGATTTTCATTAGTCAATTAGCTCTAGATTCTTAATTAATTTTAGTATTAACCACATAAATCTAAAGTGTTGATCATCTTGGATAACAATCTAGCTATAAATTACGATAATACTGTTCAACTCAAATCCTTATGGATACGATATTATACTATACTATGTTTGACTAGCGAGCACAATTTAAGTGTGTGTTTTGCGCTCGTCAAATTTTGGCGCCGTTGCAGAGGATTGGCAATCAATAGTTTTTGAACTAGTTTGTAGCGCTAATTTAGGAATTTATTTTATATTTTTTTTTACTTTTATTTTGTTCTTCATGGGTTTCTCCTCCGTGTGCAAGGCAACAGGTTAAGTCCGAGGTAGCTGCCGGTATTTCGCAGACCTTGTCTCTCCTTCTCTATTTTCTTATTTATTGTATTTAGTCTCAGACTATTATAGACCGTGTTCTCCAGACTTATGATGTATAGATGCTCATGTACTCTGTGACACCCCGATAGTTGGAAATTTCGCGTTGAGTTTTGGGTTTCTCTCCTTGTTTATGAGAATTTTTATTATTTAAAACTGCTTAAATTCATTTTCTAGTAAAAGTGTTGGGATTATTTCGTAATGTCGGCTTTCCTAGTATATGCACCATCACGACAGGTTAGGATTTTGGGTCGTGACAGGTAATTGAAAAATTCGAACCAACCCGACCTATGTACACCCCTAACAAACATAGCATCATTCAATCACCAGTGGCGGAGCCAAAATTTTGGTTAAGGGATGTCAAAATATATAAAAGTAAACATACTAGGAAATTAAGGGGAGTCAATACATAATATATATATACATATAATTTATTTTTTTACCTACCTACACCGTATATTTTTTTCGCGAAGGGGTGTCATTTGACACCCTTCCTATAAGGTGGCTCCGCCACTATCCATCACCATTGCTTTTCATTTTCTGCTTCTTTTTCTGAACATATTGGCGATAAGAAAATAAAGTAAAATTATGTAAAGAATCCTGAATTAGAGCTTATTAATAAATTAACAGTAGCGATGCTGCAATAATAATAGGAGGAAAGTGTCACTTGGCAATAGACAGTGGCATATTCAACAATGAGTTAGGGAGTTTAGTAGAACTTAACGCTCTGAAGTTATATATATATATAAATTTCAAAATCTATTCTTTCAGTTCAGAAATGCTCAGTTACTTTGATGCTTTCGTTTTTTGTTGGTACAATTACTTTGATGCTTAGCTAGTTTTGTATACCGTCAATATCGAACCTGCATTTTATGTGACTTATCGAGAGTAGAACATAATAGTGCAAAGTTCAACCTCGTATAATATCGAGTCATGATGCGAAATTAGGTGGCCGAGTTCGTGACCCAGAAACCGATCAAGATCGAGATCGAGCAAAATAGAGACCGATCAAGATCGAGAAAAGCTCATCGAGCCAAAAAACAGAAAGCCGGAATATCCACAATTGGGAGAGAATCTCGGCAGAAATCCTGGCGCATATCAAGGAGAGGCCAATTAATTAATCTATTATGGGATTCCTTATTGTATTTAGAAATTATATTAATAATAGGACTTCCCTACTATATAAAGGGGGTCTGATCATTTGTATTAGAACTCACTCATGCAATATAAGCAATATACTGTCTTTCTTCTGGTTTTCAATATTCAATCATTTTGTCCTTATATCAGTTCACTCCCCACTTAGTTTGAGGGTAACCAAATTTGAGGGTCAAGGCTAATTGATTCATTCGATTTGCATTTATTTCATTTACAGCTAACTTCGATACGTGTATTTATATTTTCTCAATTTGTACCAAGATATATCATATACCCTTAAAATCACGTACAAATCCAATTGCTACCCATTTTCCAGGTTATCAGTGTGGTGCCCACCGTGGGGCTAAGGATAATAGTAGTTATTTAGTACAAATCTCTGTAAAACACACAATTTTACACTTGCTCTTTGAAGTATCTTTGATTTGAGGCTAAAGATGACAAACTCTCAATTATTCCCCGTGCATATCGACAACGGATTTGGCCATCAAAGTGAGAATAATAACATGACGCCCAGTGATGTAAGGTCACCCGCTGACCTCGTTGGGACTCGGGTCGTGGATCCAATTGACGTTAATTCACATATGGCCATCGACGCAAACCAGCATACTGATCCCGAAAATATCATCCATGGTGGAATCTGATCTGCAGCTCGAAATACCCAAAATATCAGAGAAGACGGGATTAGCCTACGAATGATCTTCGAAATGGTGCAAGCTCAACAGGTGGCAATAGCTCAATTGCAGAGCCAAACCCAGGCACCAAGCAGGGCTGAGCCTGGTCCACCTCAAAAAATCACCCACAGAACGGGCCAGCCGTGGTAAGATCAAATGAAAAAGAATCGGGGACTAACCCCGAAATCAAAAAAATTCTCGAGGAATTGACAAAGCGGATAGAGTCAGGGAAAAAAAAGATCGAAGCAAACGATAAAAAGGTCGAAACCTATAATTTCAGGGTAGACCAAATCCCTGGGGCGCCCCCGATACTGAAGGGATTGGATTCAAAGAAGTTCGTGCAAAAGCCTTTTTCTCCAATCGCGGCCCCAAAACCGATCCCTAAAAACTTTTGTATGCCCGAAATACCAAAGTGCAATGGAACGACCGATCCAAACGAGCATGTAATCTCTTATACATGTGCTATCAAAGGGAACGACTTGGAAGACGACGAGATCAAGTCTCTTTTGCTGAAAAAATTTGGGGAGACCCTGTCAAAGGGAGCGATGATATGGTACCATAATTTACCACCTAACTCCATCAATTCTTTTGCCATGCTCGCAGATTCTTTTGTAAAAGCACACGCCAGAGCGATAAAGGTTGAGACTAGGAAGTCGGATATTTTCAAGGTAAAGTAGAAAGATAACGAGATGCTCAGAGAGTTTGTGTCTCGTTTTCAAATGGAACGAATGGATCTGCCACCGGTCACCGATGATTGGGCCGTTCAAGTTTTCACCCAAGGACTGAACGAAGCTCAGTGGGCTTCATAGCAGTTGAAACATAACTTGATTGAGTACCCGGCTGTTACCTATGTCGATGCACATAATCGATATCAATCGAAGATTAGAGTCGAAGACGACCATCTGAGGGCTCCATCCGGGTCCGTTTATCCTATCAGGCCCGTTGACAGAACCAAAAGGGACATGGATCGAGAACCAAGGTTGAACATGGATCGATACCAGCCGTATGGGATAACAGACCGGGGCGCAACCTTGTACGAGGTGAAAGGAGAAATGATCGAGGCCAGAGCTCTCGAAGGCTCATGAGCAGGAATAGTTTCGACCGACAAACCGGACCTAAAGAAGCACCACAATTGTCGGAATATAACTTCAATGTTGATGCATCCGCTATCGTATCGGTTATCGAACGCATCAAAGATACTAAATGGTCTCGACCTTTACAGACCGATCCGGCCCAAAGGGATCCTGACCAGATATGCAAATATCATGGTACACATGGCCACAGAACGGAGGATTGTCGATAATTAAGAGAAGAAGTTGCCCGATTATTCAATGACGGGCATCTTCGAGAATTTTTGAGCGACAGAGCTAAGAATCATTTCAGAAACAGGGATTCCAATAAACAGAGTGAACAAGACGAGCCCCAACACGTCATTCATATGATAATCAGAGGGGCCGATGTTCCTCAAGGTCCGATGATAAAATGCACCAAAGTATCAATCACAAGGGAAAAATGGGCTCGAGATTACACACCAGGAGGAACTTTATCCTTCAAAGACAAAGACGCAGAAGGAATCATACAGTCCCATAATAACGCACTGGTAATTTCTGTACTCATGAATAAAACTCGAGTTAAACATATGTTGATTGATCTAGGTACTTCGGCCAACATCATTCGATCGAGGGTCGTAGAATAACTCGGCGTACAAGACCAAATCGTGCCTGTGGCCCGAGTGCTAAACAGATTCAACATGGCTTGCGAAACTACCAATGGAAAGATAACGTTATCGGTAAATGTGGCCGGTACCGTCTAGGAAACCAAATTTTATGTGATCGAAGGGGACATAAGGTACAATGCCTTGTTTGGAAGACCATGGATCCACAACATGAGAGCAGTGCCCTCGACCCTTCACCAATCTACGATGTCGTCACTCTCATCAATGAAGGGGGCAAATTCAAAGGGAAAACAGGAGGCCAAATAGCAATCACAAACGCCGGCCTCGACCCAACTAGAGAAGCAAGGGACTGACGAAGATGATGATTACGGGGTTCCTCGATCATTCATAATCCCCGATAATTCCGACGCCACAAAATCGACGGTTGAAGAGAAGGAGCAAATCATACTAATCGAACGTCTGCCCGAATGAAATGTATACCTGGGCATGGGGTTAAATCCCGAGCTTAGGAAAAAGCTTGTTCAATTTCTTATAGCTAACATGGATTGTTTCGCTTTATATCATCTCGACATGACAGGGATCCCACCAAAAATCACCACCCATAAACTAAGCTTGGACCCGAAGTTCTACTCGATAAAGTAAAAAAGAAGACCCCAGTCTGAGGTCAAACATGCTTTCGTCAAAGATGAGGTAACCTAGCTTCTTAAAATAGGGTCTATCCGCGAGGTAAAATACCCTGAATAGTTAGCAAACGTAGTAGTAGTCCCTAAGAAAGGAAACAAACTTAGAATGTATATAGATTACAAATATTTAAATAAAGAATACCCCAAGGATTCTTTTTCTTTGCCTAAAATCGATCGCATGATCGATGCCACGACCGGCCACGAGATCCTCAGTTTTTTCGATGCCTAATTCGGGTACAACCAGATACAGATGAAGCCGGGTGATCAGGAAAAGACCTCGTTCATCACTAAGTATGGTAATACTGCTATAATGTAATGCCATTTGGATTAAAAAATGCTGGTGCCACATACAAACGCCTAGTAAACCGGATGTTTGAAGAACAAATAGGGAAATCTATAGAAGTTTACATTGATGATATGTTAGTTAAGTCCCTGCAAGCAGAGGACCATTTGAAACATTTACAGGAGACCTTCAGTATCTTGAGGAAATATAACATGAAGTTGAACCCGGAAAAATGCGCATTCGGGATCGGTTCAGGCAAATTTCTCACATTCATGATGTCCAACCGAGGAATCGAGATCAACCCCGATAAGATCAAAGCTATCAAGGACATCACGACAGTTGACAATGTAAAGTCCGTGCAGAGGTTAACCGGGCGCATAGCCTCCCTGGGGTGATTTATCTCGAGGTCCTTCGATAAAAGCCATCGATTTTTCTAGTTACTAAAGAAGAAAAATAACTTCACATGGGCACCGGAGTGCCAGCATGCCTTGGAAGAACTTAAACGTTACTTATCGAGTCCGCCACTACTTCACACTCCGAGGGCGGACGAACAACTGTACTTATATTTGGCAGTATCGGAGGTAGCGGTGAGTGGAGTCCTAGTACGGGAAGAACAAGGTACGCAATTTCTAATTTATTACGTTAGCCGAACCTTAGGTGAAGCCGAAACTAGGTATCCCCACCTAGAAAAGTTGGCACTCGCTTTGATAAGTGCCTCTAGGAAATTAAAAGCGTACTTTCAGTGTCACCCCGTATGTATTGTAATAACTTATCCACTTCAAAATATTTTGCATAAACCCGAGCTTTTGGGACAGTTGGCCAAATGGGCCGTAGAAATCAGTGGGTATGATATTGAATATCGACCCCGAACAACCATTAAGTATCAAATTTTAGCAGATTTCGTGGCTGACTTCACGCCGGCCCTAGTACCTGGGGTCGAAAGAGAACTATTGGCAAAATCGGGTACTTCTTCAGGAATCTGGACCCTCTTCACGGACGGTGCTTCGAACGCAAAAGGTTCCGGACTCGACATCGTTCTTAAACCACCCACGGGTAATATGGTTAGACAATCTATTAAAATTATAAAATTGACTAACAACGAGGCCGAATATGAGGCCATGAATGCAGGTCTCGAACTAGCCAAAAGCTTGGGAGCGGAGGTGATCAAAGCCAAATGCGACTCTCTCCTCGTGGTGAATCAGGTTAACAGAACTTTTAAAGTTAGAGAAGAATGAATGCAAAGGTACCTAGATAAGTTGCAAGTAACTTTACACCGATTCAAGGAATGGACTTTGCAACATGTGCCTCGAGATCAGAATAGTGAGGCCGATGCTATCGCAAACTTAGGGTCATCAGTCGAAGACAACGAACTCAATTTGGAGGTTGTCGTATGACTCATGAGGACAGTCGTCGAAGAAGGTCACACTGAGATAAACACCACAAGCTTGACCTGGGATTGGAGAAATAAATACATAGAGTATTTGGAAACCGGAAAGCTTCCCTCAGATCCGAAAGAATCGAGGGCCCTGCGTACGAAGGCAGCACGATTCACCTTGTTCGAAGATGGAACCTTGTTCAGAAGAATGTTCGATGGTCCACTAGCGATATGTCCGGGGCCGAGAGATACCGAGTATGTTCTGAGGGAAGTTCACGAGGGCACTTGCGAAAATCATTCCGGTGACGAATCATTGGTTCAAAAGGTAATCAGAGCCGGTTATTACTAGATCGACATGGAGAAAGATGCAAAATAGTTTGTTCAAAAATGTGACAAATGCCAAAGACATGCACGGATGATTCACCAACCCGGGGAGCTACTCCATTCGGTCTTGTCACAATGTCCATTCATGAAGTGGGGAATGGACATCATTGGCCCTCTTCCATGGGCACCAGGTAAAGCTCAATTTATTTTATTTATGACTGACTATTTTTCTAAGTAGGTTGAAGCTCAGGCCTTCGAAAAAGTTAGGGAGAAGGAAGTCATTGACTTCATTTGGGATCACATCATATGTCGATTCGGGATGCCATCCGACATTGTGTGTGATAACGGAAAACAGTTCATCGGCAGCAAAGTAGATAAATTTCTTGAGGATCACAAGATCAAAAGAATCCTATCAACACCTTATCATTCCAGCGGGAACGGGCAAGCCGAATCAACTAACAAAACCATCATCCAAAATCTTAAGAAGAGGCTAACCAACGCCAAAGGAAAGTAGAAGGAAATTCTACCCGAAATTCTTTGGGCATACCGCACAACCTCGAAGTCCAGCACCAGCGCAACTCCATTCTCATTAGTTTATGGCACCGAAGCTCTAATACCGGTCGAAGTCGGAGAGCCAAATATTCTATTTCGGTATACAACAAAGGAATCAAATAACGAGGCCATATATATGAGCCTAGAACTATTAGATGAAAGGCGTGAAACTGCCCTCGTCCGATTAACTGCCCTCGGGGACTTAGTGCTAAGAAAAGCCACCCGAAATCCTAATAAAGGAAAATTGAGTTTGAATTAGGAAGGACCATACCAAATTCTCGAGATCACCAGAAAAGGGTCCTACATGCTCGGAACGATGAATGGGGAACAACTACCAAGCAATTGGAGCATATCTCACCTAAACAGTACTACTGCTAAGGTACGCCCTTTTTTCGTTCCTTTTCTATTTCAAAAAAATACATGCAGGTGGTCGACAAGAAACG
The DNA here is from genome assembly GCF_000715075.1 of Nicotiana tabacum. NCBI lineage: Eukaryota > Viridiplantae > Streptophyta > Magnoliopsida > Solanales > Solanaceae > Nicotiana > Nicotiana tabacum. The sequence goes on from NC_134091.1 coordinate 24,698,129, forward strand.
ACGATAGATTTTTTAGCAAATGACATGAAGTCTTTAGGTCTGAAAGCATGTATCACACTGTTTTTCCCTCAGACTATTTTTTGTCCCAAATGGGTTTTTTTGGCGAGGGTTTTAACGAGGCGATGATGAATCGTGCTAACTTAGAATCAAGCCCAATTATGAATCGACAACAAAGATCAATCCAACAATATCCAAGGTTTCTTTACAATCAACCTCGAATACTGGGGGGCTACCCTCGGATATGCATTTATCTTCAAATATAAACTCTAGCTTGGAAACTACTTCATAAAGGGAGGATCTCGATAGACAGGATTTGTTATAAGTGCCAAACGGTCAAAACAAGTCGTGCCCACGTAGATTGTTCGAACGCTGACATAAAATACGTATACATGTATGATTGTCTCGATCGAGAATAAAGAGAAGTACTATTCTTTCAATCATCTTATGTTTTAAAATTTTTTCCCTCTTTACACATCAAAAAGCTTCGTACTTCCGAAAATAACAAGCCCAAGGGCAATACATAACCGTAATATGAACGATCGCTCCCTCACTCGGGGACTGCCGTACGACTCAAACAGCCCAAGTCATCGGGCCTCGGGAGCAAAAGACCTAATAGGCAATGCCCCGATTTCTGAAGGTCATGGCCACCCCACTCGGGGACTATTATCTCGGGCAAACCCAGATAAAATAGAAAAACAAGCCCAATGGGTAGCTTCCAAACCAAAAGGCTACGACCAAGTTAATACGGTTCGGTCCGAAACCCATAACAAAAAAAAGGCCTTCGAAAAAGAGAAAATTCTTTCACAACCGGTTCTAAAGGCTACCCTCGGCAAAAATCTCAAAGCTTAAGATGTTTTCGGGAAAAAACTTTTGTAACATCATCCATTAACGCCTTAACCCAGAAAGGCAGTAAAGGCAAGGTTTGTTCGAACTCTCGAACACAACCTTATTTTGTGCGAAGGCATTTTTAACCTTTGTAAATACAAATGACAAAAGAAAGGAAAAATATGAGAGATGAAAGGGAAGGAAAAGCTTTATATTTATATACAATGATTTTTTACAAAGGCCAAATCGGCCTAACACAAAAAAAAATTTACAACGGCCAAAAACGACCTCATAAAAATGCAAAAGATAAAAAATCCTAAGTGGCTTAGTCTTCGTCGGAGGTTGAATCTCCATCCTCGGGATTATCTCCATCTTCGGATTCACTCGAGCTCTCGGAGTCTTCCTCAGAAAAGGCCAGCCTCCGGGCCCTGTCCTCCTTAGATTTGTCATTTTCGATCTCACCCGCAATATCGAAACCCTGGGCATGAACTCCATCGAGCACTTCCCTTCGAGCTTGACACTTTGCATGATCTACCATGCCTTTGGCCTTGGCCTGGATAGCCTCGACGTCGACCCTAAACTGGGCCACTTTGGAATCAGCTTTTGTGTTGGCCACGGTCACCTCAGATCTGGCCACGACCACCTCAGACCTGGCCACCTCGAGTTCGTTGGCCAAACTTGCCTTATTAGAAACGGCCAAATCCAACCAAAACTGAAGCTCCTTGATCTTCTCGACCTATACCGAGGCCTTATCTTTTACACCTCGAAGTTGGGTCTCGGCTAACTTCATTTGTACTTGGACGGTCTCCTTTTTCGAGGCTAGGATGTCCATGTTCTTTTTGATTTCTTCCGCCTTGGCCTGTATCTCATCTACCTGCGTCTGGAGCCGTCCGATTTGTTCGAGCGTTTGTCGAACCTTTAGAACCGGATCGTTAGTAGTTATCTCCAATTCATCTTCACTATCGTGAAGAACTTGGAATACCTGCTCGGCCATCTCGGCATGCTCATCCCGAGCCGTCACTCAGTCGACCTGTAGGTTCTCACTAAGAAGCTTGTAGGTATCACTTTTCTTAGTGAGGTTCCGAACCTCAACCTCGTGCTCCTCCCGGATTTGGAGAAAAGCCTCGTGATGCCGACCCCCCACCAAGACGTGTAAATGGCAGAAATTTTACAGCAGTAGAACGAACCTTGGGCTTGACCGAGCGGTTCAAATTGGTTGAATCTTTCTCAATCATCCTGGCCGGAACTTGTATGCAGCACTTGTACGGAGGTGCATGCATAAAGGTTTGGAACTCTTTTCTTATCCTCAGCCGCCTCCAACTCTTTCTGTGGGTCAGACAACTTCCTTAGGTCAGCAGACATCATATTGATCTCTACTGCTAACGCCGTAGCCTACAAACAAGGGAGAAGTTGTTAGAATTATCTACAACTCCGAGTTTAAAAGAAATAATGGAGAAACCTTTGAAGTTACCCGATTCAGAGCATGCTGGTCCTCATTGAAAAGACAAGTGGCTCCCACCGCGTTCATCACGGCTTGGTCTTCCTCGGTCACCAAGGATCGAAGGTAGCTAGCAATCCCCATGGGAGGAGAGAAATTTCGGGCATCCGCCGGGATAGAAAGCACTATATTCCGCCTACGGTTCGGATTAACACTTAGGGTCGGGAATCGGTCCACCAATTTTGGGCTCGATGAAGAACCGGTAGTGCCCAATGACGGTACTTTTTTCGGTATCGATAAACCACCAAACCTGGTGGCATCCTCCGAAGCAGCAGACTCAAACCCATCCAAGAAGCCATGGATATCGGTCGCCCCATGAATGCCTTCGTAAGAGCGACCTTCCAACATATTGGCCTCGTGGATCATAGCATCCGAAATCTGAGGGGATCCGAAAATATCAATCACTCCGAGCTCGTCCCTCGAGACATCTTCCACTGCCCGGGAAGCCTCGAGCTCGGTTTCGCTCTCGACCATCTCAGCTTGGGACAGAGTGGCCTCAACTCCTTCTGGTTCAGGAACTATGGCCAAAGCTCCCTCCTCGACCTCCGCCTGATCGGAGGACTATGGTATCAAAGTACCAGCCCGCACACGGGCCACTAATTGGGAATTATCTTCCTTTTCTCCTTCTTCAGGCTCGTTCCTTAATCGGCTGATTAATTTCGAAGACATAACACCAGTGTCCCCCTTGGGATTGCAAAACTTCCTCATCGGTTTTTTCTTTTCCGAGCCCGGGGAACTCGGAGCCCCTTTTATCTTCTTCTCTTTGTCCTGCTTCGGAGCAGGTGGAAGGACGACTTCGTCACCAGATGGGAGCCTAATTGCAACATCCTTTCCGATGCCTGCCAAAGAAAAATATGAGTAAGCTCAAAGAAAAGTCTGAACGATCACCGTTCTAAGAAGAAAACTCACCATGGTTACGGGCCTTCCATCGACCCTTCGACAACTCCATCCAAGCACGCTCTGAGTACAGCCTCTGTAACGCGAGGCCTTCAACCCATTTTCTAAGATCCGAAATTGGGTCTGGCATCTGGGCCATAGTTGCAATGCCAAAAAATATCAATAAAAAAGAAATAAGATGAAAAGCAACGAGATTAAACCTTCTAAGCAAAGTGCTACTTACGTTCCATATTCCATTTCTCGGGAAATGGCATGTATTCAGAGGGGATCAGATCCGAAGTCCTTACTCGAACAAATCGACCCATCCAACCTCGGTCCCGACCTTCATCTATGCTCGAGAACGGAGCCTTATTGGCTCGGCGAGCAAGCTTGATCAACCCCCCTCGATAGAGTCGGGGACTATAGAGGCGCACAAGGTGGTCGAGGGTAAAGGGACATCCCTCGATTTTGCTTACAAAAAATCAGAGGAGAATCACTATTCTCCAAAAAGAGGGGTGGATTTGGTCGAGGGTCACATCATACCTTTTACAAAAGGCAATAATAATGGGATATAAGGGACCTAACGTAAAGGGATAAGTGTAAACACTTAGAAACCCCTCCACGAAGGTAGTGATCGATTCCTCGGGCGAAGGAACCATCACATGCTTATCGACCCAGTTGCATTCCTGTTTAACCCTAGGGAGGAGTCTTTCGGTGATTGTAGATATGTACCTCGAGACCGGTTCACATCGGCCCGCTATCAAGGAGGCCTTTTCGACCCTAAAATCAGTAACAGTCGGGCACCCTGCCAGAATGAATTCCTTAGGGTGAGATTCCGCCGCAGCTTCACCGCCGGCGGGCCGTGATGAGGAAGCAGCTTACTTTTGTGGTACGATTTTGAAAGTTTTCGCCATTAATGAGCAAAGGAAAAGAGAATTAAGATGATATGCGGTTTGATTAGAGTTCTAGAAATTTTGGTGTGAAAATTGTGAAGCAAAGGGATTTTTTTTCTAAAGAGGAAGCAAGAGTAGAAAGAGCTTTTGAGTATGAAAGTTTGAATACTTATAGCTTGATGATGGAGGTTCAGAACTGGTAGTGGTCGACCAACGACTGACAGGCATTTAATGCCTTGATAATTGGACCGACGGGACGTTTTGTCACATACGTCATAATCGGGCTCGTCGCTGACGTCATTACCCATCTAGTAGAAGTTCGAAAATTCATATCGTTTCTCACCATCTTCTTTCCGAGAAACGAGGGGACTATCTGTATACGGTCAAAATCGAGCCTGTATTTTATGTGACTTATCGAGAGTAGAACATGATAGTGCAAAGTTCAACCTCGTGTAATATCGAGCCATGATGCGAAGTTAGGTTACCGAGTTCGTGACCCAGAGACCGATCAAGATCGAGATCGAGCAAAATAGAGACCGATCAAGATCAAGATCGGCCAAGATCGAGGAAAGCTTATCGAGCCAAAAAACAGAAAGCCGAAATATCCGAAATTGGGTGAGAATCTCGGCGGAAATCCCGGCGCATATCAAGGAGAGGCCAATTAATTAATCTATCATGGGATTCCTTGCTGTATTTAGAAATTATATTAATAATAGGACTTCCCTACTATATAAATGGGGTCTGATCATTTGTAGTGGAACTCATTCATACAATATAAGCAATATACTGCCTTTCTTGTGGTTTTCAATATTCAATCATTTTGTCCTTGTATCATTTCACTCCCCACTTAGTTTGAGGGTAACCAAATTTGAGGGTCAATGCTAATTGATTCATTCGATTTGTATTTATTTCGTTTACGACTAATTTCGATACGTGTATTTATATTTTTTCAATTTGTATCAAAATATATCACGTATCCTTAAAATAACGTACAAAATCAATTGGTACCAATTTTTTCAGGTAAACAAGTTTTACGGGACTCTTCAACGAAAATAGGTAGAAACACATGTCATTGTTCAGATAGTAAATTGTCTGTCGTCCTTATATATTGGAATATTCATCATTGTGGATTGTAAACCTCCTACAATTTAATTCAAAAACTTAGGTGTGTAAAAGAAAATGGAAAAACATCACCCATTTAAGCGAGTTACTTATTTAAAAACTTTCACCTTACTAATTCACATATCGATTATCTTCTCGTATCATACTTCTGAAGAAAAAGAATCATACATGTCAAAATTTACATTCCCCCATCACTCTCTCTATATATATTAACCGTGTACAATTTCTTACACAGTCAAATCAAAGTGACCTACAATAAAAAGATAATAATCAAAATTTAGTAACATAGAAGTCAATTTATATATAAATAACCTGTTATAGATAAGTTTAAATGAACTAATAGTGCAACAATTATTTACATTTTTAGTGTATGTAAAATATACTTTCTCCGTTCCATTTTAGTTGGCACTTGGCACTAATTTTTATTAGTCCAAAAAAATTGACATATTTTAATATTTTCTTAAAAGAAGTTTTTATTTGAATATTGTGGTGTATGTAATGTATTCTTCTTTTCGTTTTGCCTATCCGTTACAGGCTTCTTTATGAACTACCTTTTGAATTAATACACAATACTAGGCTTATTTAGCGCATTAACTTAGGTCTTCTATTTCAAACGTAACGTGTTCTTCCTCTATTGAGAGTAAATTTGAATAAGATGAATAATCGTATTGCATAAGACTCAACTTTTCACATTTTGGATAAATTAAAGTTCTTTGCTAGGATTTTAAAATTTGACTTCGGCAAAACAAAATACTAGTACTAGAATATATTCAGTTTAAGACAGCGGACCAATGTAAAAGATTGGACTGCTGAAGTCCTCTAACTTTAAGTAACTTCTTTTTAGGAAATTTTGCGTATTATGGCAAACGTATACATCCTATTTATTATAAATCAAAATTATTTTAAAATATTATTTTCTATAGTTACCTTTTATATTTTATAGCAAAATAAGTATTTATGGTATACCATACCATTTAGGCGTGAAATACGCTATGTTTTTTCTCTCTTTCTTTTAATTAACACACGATTCTCTCTCAAAATCTCAGTAAAATTTTTCTTCTATCTCTCTCTTCCTTCTCTCCTTCGAGCAAAATATTTCCTTCTTATCCGGCTGAATCCTTCATTTCCTCTCGTTGCTGTCTAAAGTTTAAGCACAGTTAATCTAAAAACATTCAAGTTTTTAAGTTATAAATCCCTCAGCTCCAAGTGATTATGTTTCAAAATCTCCATTGCCTGATTATGGTGAAAAGCCGACAACTGGAATCCCTGTGGCAGCAGCGAGCTATCCTCTTAGGTGAACAGATCTGTCCATGGCTACACCGGGGAAGATTTGAGGGCCGGTTTTTGTTCATCTCCTTTTTTAGTTTTAATATGATGTATACAGTATTTTGCTTGGCCGGAAAATGCCATCTCCAACGAACTTTCTTCTCTTCTTTGCTATTTATCACATACAAAGATACAAATATATTGTATTCTGTACAAATTCACTCAAACACATTATATTTTTGTATAATACATTATTTTTTTGCTTGTATTTATGTATTTCGAAGGTCTGTATTTTTAGTATGCATGAATACATGATATAAACATTGAAATGTACTGAATACAAACATTGAAATAGAACATAATATAAACAGTGAATACATTTAATTTTAAAATACAGTGAAATACAGTATAATATACTGAATGCAAAAACGAATACAGTGAATACAACCAATGAAATATACTGAATACAACAGTAATAACACATATTAGGAATAACTAAAATACTGTTAATTCAAATATATTTGAATACACTGAATACAAAATAGTGAATACAATAAATACAAACATTGAATCTAATGAATGCAACAATAAAAAATAAATATTGAAACACACTAAATACAACAGTTATATACAACTGAAAAATTATTCTAATTAATTGGGTTGGTAATGAGGCGTGTTAGAATTGATTTTGTTGAGTTATATTAGGAGTGTATCTGTCATGACCCAAAATTCCCACCTTCGGGACCGTGATGGTGCCTAACATTTCACTTGCTAGGCAAGCCAACGTTAGAATAATATTAGCCATTTTAAAATAATTTTAAATTAAGTAATAACAAAAAAATAAATACGGAAATAAAGTTTGAAATAAAGTGAATAATCCATAATAATAGCGATGTCTAAATACCATCCCAGAACTGGTGTCACAAGTGCACGAGCTACTAGAATAATACAAATAATGGTCTGAATGAAAATGAAACTGTCTGAAAGAAATACACAGCTACGATAAAGTGGACGGGGACTTCAGGACTGCGAACGTCATGCAATTATACCTTAAGTCTCTTGCGAATAGCTGAATCCGAGTAAATATACTGTACGCCACTAGGACCAACTCCGGTATCTGCACAACAAGTGCAGAATGTAGTATGAGTACAACCGACCCCATGTAGTATGATCAAGTAGTGACGAGGCTAAGGCAAGTCACTTACATTAACCTGTACGCAATAATAATAATAACAACAATAATAGAAATAAAACAGATAACTCATTTCAATAGTTGAAGCCAACTCGGCAGTCATAACCAATTATTATTTCAATCAATTTCCGTTGCGGCGTGCAACGCGATCCCACAATATATTCATATTCAATTTCGTTGCGGCGTGCAACCCGATCCCACAATATATTCATTTTCATTTAATCCCGTTGCGACGTGCAACCCGATCCTCAATATATCTTTTCATTCAATTCTATTGCGGCGTGCGACCCGCTCCTCTAATATATTCATTTCATTCAATTCTGTTGCGGCGTGCAACCCGCACCTCCAATATATTCACTTTCATTTATGCTGCGGCGTGCAACCCGCTCCTCAAATAATATAATTTATCAATTCTTATAAAAGAAATTACTCCAATAAATGCAACAATTAATATAAAATTATAAGACAACAAGCATACAATAATTATGATTTATTTAGAAATAAGTGATGACAAGTAGCAATTAATTGTGGAAATTAAGGAGGAAATAAGTAATTTGATAATTAGTATGCTAAATATCAAGTAGCAATTAAATCACATAAATCAAATAAGCATGTAACAATTATAGCATAGATTCAAGGCATAATATTGAGCAAGAAATATGAGAAAAATAATTAATATAATAATTAATTCATGATTTAAAATAATTTATGATTTTTAAATAATTATGCAAACAATTAATTTGACAACGTATAGACACTCGTCACCTCGCCTATACGTCGTTTACATGAATTTCACATAACAAATAATTCAAGGGTTCTATTCCCTCAAGTCAAGGTTAACCATGACACTTACCTCGCTTTGTAACCAATTTCAAGATTCCAATAAACCTTTGCCTTGTGAATTCATGTCCGAAAGCTTAAAATCTAGTCACAAACAATTCAATATACTCAACACGAATCGTAGAAATTAATTCCATATGAATTTACTAATTTTTCGGATTAAAATCTGAAATTCATTTTAAAACAATTGACAGTGGGATCCACGTCTCGAATCCCGAAAAAACTCACGAAATCCGAATACCCGTTCCGATACGAGTTCAACCATACAAAATTTATCAAATTCCGACATCGAATTGACCTTTAAATCTTCATTTTATATTTTTGGAAGATTTTATAAAAATCTGATTTGTCTTCTATAAATTCACGGATTCATGATGTAAATGAGTATGGAATTATAAAATATAATCAATATAGGATAAGGAACACTTACCCCAATGTTTTCCCATAAAAATCGCCTAAATCCGAGACTCTAAACTCAAAATGAGTAAAAATGGCTAACTCCCGATTTTTAAGCATTATGTCTAGCATTTTCGCACATACGGACACTTAACCGCATCTGCGGGATGGCTCGCTTCTGCAGACTCGCTTCTACGACAAGGCTGCCCCTTCCCCTTTTTCGCTTCTGCGATGTGTGTGCCGCTTCTGCGATCGCGCTTCTGCGATTCCCCATCCGCTTCTGCGGACTATCCGCTTCTGTGAGGACAGGCTCGCTTCTGCGAGCTCACACCTGCGGTCTAAAATCGGCAGGTGCGATTATACCAAAAGGCCAAAATTTCAGATTTTTCTTAAGTATAAATTTTGATCTGTTAACCATCCGTAATCCACCCGAGGCCCGCGGGACCTCAACCAAATACACCAACAAGTCCTAAAACATCATACGTACTTAGTCGAAACCTCAAATCACATCAAACAATGCTAAAACCACGAATCATACCTCAATTCAAGTTTAAGGAAACTTAAGAATTTTCAACTTCTACATTCGATGTCGAAACCTAACAATCAAGTCCGATTGACCTCAAATTTTGCACACAAGTCATAAATGACTTAACGGACCTATAAAAATTTTTAGAACTAGATTCCAACCCCGATATCAATAAAAGTCAATTTGTGGTCAAACTTTGAAATATTTAAGCCTTTAAGCTTCTAGTTTTCGTCAACTCGCGATAATTCAAGCTAGGGACCTCCAAATTAAATTCTGGGCATACGACTAAGTCCCAAATCACAATACGAACCTACTAAAACTGTCAAAATACTGATCCGGGTCCATTTTCTCAAAAATGTTGATCGAAGTCAACTCAATTGAGTTTTAAAGTTCTATTTCACATTTTAATCCATTTTTCACATAAAAACTTTTCAAAAAATTATACGGACTGTGCACACAAGTCGAGAAATGATAAAAATAGTGCTTTTCGAGATCTTAGAACACAAAAATAAATGTTTAAATTAAAGATGATATTTTGGATCATCACATTCTCCACCTCTAAAACAAACGTTCGTCCTCGAACGAAATTAGAAAAGTGCACGAGCTAGTGAAAAAATGTGGATATTTACTCTGCATGTCCGACTCAGACTCCCAGGTAGCTTCCTCAATCGGCTGACCTTTCCATTACACCCTAACTGAAGAATAACTCTTAGATCTCAATGGTCGGACCTGCCGGGCTAGAATAGCTACCGGCTCCTCTTCATAAGTCAAATCTTTGTCCAATTGGACTGAGCTAAAATCTAACACATGGGACGGATCACCATAATATTTCTGGAGCATAGACACATGGAACACCGGATGAACTGTTGATAAACTAGGTTGTAGTGCAAGCCTGTAGGCTATTTCACCCACCCTTTCAAGAATTTCAAAGGGTCCGATATACCTAGGACTCAATTTGTCCTTCTTTCTGAATCTCATTACACCTTTCATAGGTGAAACCCGGAGCAATACTCTTTATCCTACCATGAATGCAACATCATGAACTTTACTGTCGGCATAACTCTTTTGCCTAGACTGAGTTGCGCGAAGTCGATACTGAATAATCTTGATCTTATCCAAGGCATCCTATACCAAATCGGTACCCAACAACAGAGCCTCTCCCGGTTCAAACCAGCCAACTGGCGATCGATATCGCCTCCTGTATAATGCTTCATATGGAGCCATCTGAATGCTCGACTGGTAACTATTATTATAGGCAAACTCCGCAAGTGGCAAGAACGGATCCCAAGAACCTCCAAAGTCTATAACACAAGCGCGAAGCATATCTTCCAATATCTGAATAGTGCGCTCTGACTATCCGTCTGTCTATGGATGAAATGTTGTACTCAACTCAACTCGCATGCCTAACTCACGTTGTACAGCCCTCCAAAAGTGCAAGGTGAACTGTGTACCTCGATCAGAAATGATAGACACGGGTACACCATGAAGACGGACAATCTCGCGGATGTAAATCTCAGCTAACCGCTCTGAGGAATAGGTAACTGCTACTGGAATGAAATGTGCTGACTTGGTCAACATGTCCACAATGACCCATACTGCATCGAACTTCCTCTGAGTTCGGGGGAGCCCAACAACAAAATCCATAGTGATACACTCTCACTTCCACTCAGGAATTTCTAACTTCTGAAGCAGACCTCCAGGTCTCTGATGCTCGTACTTGACTTGCTGACAATTTAAACACCAAGCTACATATGCAGCTATATCCTTCTTCATTCTTCTCCACCAATAATGTTGCCGCAAATCTTGATACATTTTGGCGGTACCCGGATGAATAGAATACCGGGAATTGTGGGCCTCTTCAAGAATTAATTCATGAAGCCCATTCACATTAGGCACACAAATACGACCCTGCATATGCAGAACTCCATCTTCCCCTACAGTAACCTGTTTGGCACCACCGTGCCGCACTGTGTCCTTAAGGACAAGCAAATAAGGATCATCATACTGTCGCTCTCTGATACGCTCATACAAGGAAGACCGAGCCACTGTGCAAGCTAGAATCCGACTAGACTCTGAAACATCTAACCTCACAAACTGATTGGCCAAAGTCTGAACATCTGCAGCTAGCGGCTTTTCACCAACCAGAATATATGCAAGGCTGCCCATACTCACAACCTTTCTACTCAAAGTATCAGCCACCACATTGGCCTTTTCGGGGTGATACAAAATGGTGATATCATAGTCTTTCAACAACTCCAACCATCTTCTCTGCCTCAGATTGAGGTCTTTTTGTTTGAACAGGTACTGTAGACTATGATGATCAGTGAATACCTCACACGAGACACCGTAAAGGTAATGTCTCCAAATCTTCAGCGCATGAACAATGGCTGCCAATTCTAAGTCATGAACATGGTAATTTTTCTCATGAACTTTCAACTACCGCGATGCATATGCATTCACTCTGCCATCTTGCATTAATAATGCACCAAGCCCAATGCGAGTTGCATCACAATACACCGTATAAGATCCTGAACCTGTGGGTAATACCAACACTGGCGCCGTAGTCAAAGCAGTCTTGAGCTTCTGAAAGCTCAACTCACACTCATCTGACCATCTAAATAGGGCACCCTTCTGGGTCAATTTGGTCAATGGAGATGCTATAGATGAAAACCCCTCCACAAACCGACGATAATAATCTGCCAAACCCAGGAAACTACGGATCTCTGTAGCTGAATTAGGTCTAGGCCAATTCTGAACTGCCTTAATCTTCTTAGGATCCACTTTTATGCCTTCTGCCGATATAACATGCCCCAAAAAGGCAATTGAGTCTAACCAAAATTCGTATTTTTAAAATTTGGCATATAACTGCTTATTCTTCAAAGTCTGAAGCACAATCCGAAGATATTGCTCATGCTCCTCTCAACTGCCGGAGTAAATCAAGATATCATCAATGAATACCACCACAAACGAATCCAAATAGGTCTTGAAGACCCGGTTCATCAAATCCATAAATGTTGTTGGGGCATTTGTCAGCCCAAATGACATCACTAGAAATTCATAATGCCCATACCGAGTCCGAAAAGCTGTCTTAGGGACATAAGATGCCCTAATCTTCAACTGATGATAGCCAGACCTCAAGTCAATCTTCGAAAATACCTTGGCACCCTAAAGCTGATCGAATAAGTCATCAATTCTTGGCAATGGATACTTGTTCTTGATAGTAGCCTTGTTCAACTGCCGATAATCTATACACATCCGCATTGAACCATCTTTCTTCTTTACAAATAACACTGGTGCACCCCAAGGCGAGACACTAGGTCTAATAAATCCCTGATCAAGCAAGTCTTGTAACTGCTCCTTCAATTCTTTCAACTCCGGCGGGGCCATACGGTATGGTGGAATAGAAATGGGCTAAGATCCCGGAGCCAAATCAATACAGAAGTCAATATCTCTGTCGGGTGGCATCCCCGAAAAATCTACAGGAAAATACTTCTGGAAATTCAGGAACAACTGGTACTGAGTCCATAGAAGGAACATCCGCACTGGGATCGCGAATATAAGCCAAATAGGCTAGACACCCCTTCTCGACCATACACCGAGCCTTCATATAAGAAATAACCCTACTGGTAGAATGACCAGGAGTTCCTTTCCACTCTAATCGACGAGACCCCGGCATGTCTAAGGTCACCGTTTTGGCATGAAAATCCAATATAGCATGATAAGGTGACAGCCAATCCATACCCAGTATGACGTCAAAATCTACCATGTCGAGAAGTAGAAGATCCACACTAGTCTCAAGCCTCCCAATAGTAACCACGCACGAATGATAGACATGATCTACAATGTTAGAATCCCCCACCAGTGTGGACACGTGCACAGAAGCACTCAAAGAATCAAGAGGCACAACCAAATATGAGGCAAAGTAGGAGGACACATAGGAGTAAGTAGATCCTGGATCAAATAAAACTGAAGCATCTCTATGGAAACTGGAACAATACCTGTGATCATGGCATCGGATGACTCGGCCTCAGGCCTAGCTGGAAAAGCATAAAATTAGGGCTGGGCCCCACCACTCGGAGCTATATCTCTGGGACGGCCTCTAACTGGTTGTCCTCCACCTCTAACAACCTGACCTCCCCCTCTAGCTGTCTGACCCCTGCCCCTAGCTGGCCGGACAAGCGGTTGAGCAACCAGTGCCGGTATGATGGCATGAGAATCCTGGTGAGATCTGTTGCTCGACAACCTAGGGAAATACCTCCTTATGTGACTAATGTTCCCACACTCATAACACCCATCCTGCTGTCGTGGTTGCTGAAGCTGAAGCTGACCCAAATGGGTCGGATAGCCGCCATAGTGACTCTGGACTGATGGTGCACTGATATGAGCTGGATGTGCACCAAATGTCGGCTGCCTAGAGTAAGGCATTATAGGACCATGACTCCCTGAAGCACCATGCGATGCCTAAAGTGCTGAATAAAATGGCCCGGGAGAATGACCCCTACCATAAGTACCCTTCCTCCCGATGAGGCGCCTCTGAAATTACCGAAATGACGGGGCCTCTTATCTGACACTGGCCCTCTCTCCTATGAAAGAACTATCTCGACCCGCCTGGCGACATTAGCAGCCGTCTGAAAAGAAATCTCACCCCTGGTCTCTTTGGCCATCTGTAGTTTGATAGGTTGAACGAGTCCATCAATGAACCTTCTCACCCTCTCTCTCTCTCTCTCTCTCAGTAGGAAGTAGAAGAAGAGCATGACGGGCTAGATCCATAAAACGGGTCTCATACTGAGTGACTGACATACTGCCCTGCTGGAGACGCTCAAACTGCTTGTGGTAATTCTCTTTCAATGTGATAGGGAGGAACTTCTCTAGAAATAGCCGTGAGAACTACTCCCAAGTAAGTGCAGGCGAACCAACTGGTCTAGTAAATACATAACCTTTACACCACCTCTTGGCGGAACCAGTCATCTGAAACACAGCAAAATCAACCCTATTACTTTCTACTATCCCCATGTTCAGTAATACTTCATAGCAGCGGTCAAGAAAATCATGTGGGTCCTGAGAAGGTGTACCACTAAAATGGATTGGAAATAACTTGGGTCCTGAGAAGGTCTAGCACGACCTCGGCCTCTACCCCTGGTCATAGTTGCCACCGGGGGCTCTGGTCCATCTCCGTCGATAGATGTATTACGTGTTCTCGCCATATGCGAGAGAATAAGAATAGAATGGTTCAATTATCGATGATAGAATAAAATCGCATGACAGAATAAGAAAGAAGTGATACTGTTCCTAAACTCCATAGCCTCTAGAAGATAAGTACAAACCTCTCCGTACCGATCCTTCAGAATCTACTAAGCTTGCTCATGACTCGTGAGACCTATGTAACATAGTGCTCTGATACCAACTTGTCACGACCCGAAATTCTCACCTTCGGGACCGTGATGGTGCCTAACATTTTACCTGCTAGGCAGGCCAACGTTAGAATAATATTATCTATTTTAAAATAATTTTAAATTAATTAATTACAAAGAAACAAATGCGAGAATAAAGTATGAAATAAAGTGAATAATCCATAATAATAGCGATGTCTAAATACCATCCCTGAACTGGTGTCACAAGTGTACGGGCTACTAGAATAATACAAATAAAGGTCTGAATGAAATTGAAATTGTCTAAAAGAAATATGCAGCTACGATAAAGTGGAAGGGGACTTCAGAACTGCGAACGCCATGCAGTTATACCTCAAATCTCCTGCGAATAGCTGAATCCGAGAAAATCTATTGTACGCCACTGGGACCAACTCTGGTATCTACACAGGAAGTGCAGAGTGTAGTATGAGTACAACCGACCCCATGTACCCAGTAAGTGCCGAACCTAACCTCGACGAAGTAGTGATGAGGCTAAGACATGTCACTTACATTAACTTGTACGCAATAATAATAATAACAACAATAATAGAAATAAAACAGGTAACTCATTTCAACAGTTGAAGCCAACTCGGCAGTCATAACAAATTATTATTTCAAACAATTTCCGTTGCGGCGTGCAACACGATCTCACAATATATTCATATTCAATTCCGTTGCGGTGTGCAACCCGATCCCACAATATATTCATTTTCATTTAATCCCGTTGCGGCGTGCAACCCGATCCTCAATATATCTTTTCATTCAATTCTGTTGCGGCGTGCAACCCGCTCCTCCAATATATTCACTTTCATTTCTGTTGCGGCGTGCAACCCGCTCCTCAAATAATATAATTTATCAATTCTTATAAAAAAAATTACTCCAATAAATGCAACAGTTAATATAAAATTATAAGACAACAAATATACAATAATTATGATTTATTTAGAAATAAGTGATGACAAGTAGCAATTAATTATGGAAATTAAGGAGGAAATAGGTAATTTAATAATTAGTATGCTAAATATCAAGTAGCAATTAAGTCACATAAATCAAATAAGCATGTAGCAATTCTAGCATGGATTCAAGGCATAATATTGAGCAAGGAATATGAGAGAAATAATTAATATAATAATTAATTCATGATTTAAAATAATTTATAATTTTCAAATAATTATGCTAACAATTAATTTGACGACGTATAGACACTCGTCACCTCGCCTATACGTCGTTCACATAACAAATAATTCAAGGGTTTTATTCCCTCAAGTCAAGGTTAACCACGACACTTACCTTGCTTTGCAACCAATTTCAAGATTCCAATAAACCTTTGCCTCGTGAATTCGTGTCTGAAAGTTTCAAATCTAGTCATAAATAATTTAATATATTCACACGAATCATAGGAATTAATTTCATATGAATTTACTAATTTTTCGGATTAAAATCCAAAATTTATTTTTAAAAAATCGATAGTGGGACCCACGTCTCGAATCCCGAAAAAACTCACAAAATCCGAACACCCGTTCCGATACGAGCTCAACCATACAAAATTTATCGAATTCCGACATCGGATTGACCTTCAAATCTTCATTTTATATTTTTGGAAGATTTTATAAAAATCTGATTTTTCTTCCATAAATTCACTAATTCATGATGTAAATGAGTATGGAATCATGAAATATAATCAATATAGGATAAGGAACACTTACTCCAATGTTTTCCGTAAAAATCGCCATAAATCGCCTAAATCTGAGACTCAAAACTCAAAATGAGTAAAAATGGCTAACTCCCGATTTTTAAATATTCTGTCCAGCATTTTCGCATCTGTGGTTCCGCTTTTGCGGAGATTGTGGTCGCTTATGCGGACTCGCTTCTGCGACGAGGCTGCCCCTTCCCCTTTTCCGCTTATGCGATGCGTGTGCCGCTTCTGCGGTCGCGCTTCTGTGACGCCCCATCCGTTTCTGCGGACTATCCGCTTCTGCGAGGCCAGGCTCGCTTCTGCGGTCTAAAATCCGCAAGTGCGATTACACCAGTACGCCAAAATTTTAGATTTTTCTTAAATCCAAATTTTGATCTGTTAACCATCCAGAATCCACCCGAGGCCCCCGGGACCTCAACCAAATACACCAACATGTTCTAAAATATCATATGAACTTAGTCGAAAACTCAAATCACATCAAACAACGCTAAAACCACGAATCATACCTCAATTTAGGCTTAAGGAAACTTAAGAATTTTTAACTTTTATATTCGATGCCGAAATCTATCAAATCAAGTCCGATTGACCTCAAATTTTGCACACAAGTCATAAATGACATAACAGACCTATGAAAATTTTTAGAATTGGGTTCCGACCCGATATCAATAAAAGTCAATTTGTGGCCAAACTTTGAAACTTTAAGCCTTTAAGCTTCTAGTTTTCGTCAACTGGCGATAATTCAAGTTAGGGACCTCCAAATTAAATTTTGGGTATACGCCCAAATCCCAAATCACGATACGAACCTACCGAAACTGTCAAAACACTGATCCGGGTCCGTTTGCTCAAAATGTTGACCGAAGTCAACTCAGTTGAGTTTTAAAGTTCTATTTCACATTTTAATCTATTTTTCACATAAAAACTTTTCGAAAAATTATACGGACTGTGCACGCAAGTCGAGGAATGATAAATAGTGCTTTTCGAGGTCTTAGAACACATAAATGAATGTTTAAATTAAAGATGACATTTTGGGTCATCACAGTATCACGCTAATTGATCCTATTTCCGTTATTAGATAGATGGACATACCTATTTTTAAGGTGATTGCCGTTACTATATTCATTAATACATGACACGAATACATGTGAATACAGTCACGTACAGCTGTAACCCCCTGTGTTTAGGCGACTTTTGCTATTATATTACTATCGTAACATCTAAAAAGTAGCTATATGAAGTAATTATATATATGATAGTTATAGGAAGTTAATATACATTAAACAATAGTAGTTTCTGAAAATTTGTGTATTTTCTATCCTTTTAACAATTCTAACGAAGTCAAGACAGGTGCTAGGGCTCTGTTTGTAGCCGGAGATTTATGGATATATTTAAATTTGATTCTTTAAATTGCACTATCCTCGCACAGAATTATGAACGTAATGTGTCAATTTAACAATTTGAAAATGTTGTGTCACAGCTCATAATTAAAAAGCTAGTAATTACGTACTAAACTGAAAAAGACCTTCAAAATAGACTACTTAATTAAGGAATATATATAAGTACTTGCTGAATATCTATTTACCGCATACTTGTCAATAACTTATCTAAAATAAAAGATTCTGCCTGCTTGTTCTTCTTATCACTACGTGTAAAGAATTAATGGTGGAAAATTCTTCAACCATAGTTCTAATCTCTTGAAATATATATCCCGTGAATGGCCATTATTTTGTGGAGCTTAGTACGTAATTTGAATTATAGATTCCTCTCATATTAAAGCTAATTGAACAATTGGGTTTCGGAGATTGGAGTTGCAGCTTACAGCTTGTTTGGATGGTTGTTGCCCATTGTATCGTATTGTATTGTTATTCCAAAACAATGCTTGTTTTGATTGTTTATTTAAAATTGATTGTATCGTATTGTTAAATCAATTGTTCCGCAATAACCAAAAGCCCCATTTTATAAAACAACCGATTTGGTATGGTTGGATCGTTTCCTATTTTCTTTTTCAATTATGCCCTTACTTATTACTCCATAATTCTATTTTATCATTTTTTATTTATTTATTTTAACTCTAAATCTCCAACCTATTGACCTACTTTGTCTTCTTTCATCTTTTCTAGAGTTGGTTTACCCTGTTCTTTTTATCCAAGTATCCATTCGATTCTTTGTCCATTCCATTGTTTTAATTTTCTTGTTGTTGTTGTTGTTGTTACTGCTGCTAATATTAGTTAACCTTTTTTTTCTCCAGGTTTTTGCTCTTGTTTCCAAGCTACGTAATTAATGATAAATTAGTAGAAAGAGATTCTTTTAAATTATTTTTATGTTTAATTTTTGATAAATTTTATTTAAAATAATTACGGGTATTTTAGTGAACTTATCAGTTACAGTACTACACTACGATACAGTCAAACCAAACAACAAAAATATTATTTAACAATAGCAAATGATACAATCTATTTAAATGTTGTATCCATAAAACGATACAATACAATACAATACAATACATTATAAAACGATGAGTAACAATGATCGATACAAACATAGTGTTAGTGATTGCTCAGGAATTCTCCTCTCTTATATCTAACTGATTAGTTCAATTGAACCAAATATTTTTGACACGATATATATATATATATAATAAATATTAAATTCATAATTTCACAGTATGTTTCTGCTCCCATCCCCCACTCAAAAAAAAAAAGTAAAGAAAAAGAAATAATTATATTCTGAATGGATCAGTACTCTTCTGATGTAAGAATCTGTAATTTATTATATATACGTTTCCTTCTTTTTTGTTTTGGGTTTTGACGCTGACATTTCGTACATAGTCTTATAAAAACCTTTATATGTCGGCACACAAAGTTTTTCTTTTTATTTATTAAGTCACGATAAGTTGGAACTAAATTGTTAAAAAAGTTAACGCGTAAATAAAACAGCTTCAACTATAATAGAAACTGGAGTATATATATCGTGCCAATTAAGTTTATATACCAAAAAAAAGAAAAAAAATCAAACTATTTCAAGAGCTTGAGTGGAAGAGTGATATTTCTAAAATAGGTTTATACATTGAATTTTCTCTGAATGTTAAGTAGATGAAAATGAAATGAATATATGCATGCATGCATAAGGAGATTTCCTATGATTTTCTTTAACGAACTACTAACATATATGAAGGTTATTTGTATGGATGGGAACAGATTTGTTGCCCCCATCAAATCAGATCATTTTCCCTAAGTCCAAAGAGAAAAAGAAAAGATAAAGTTGATATAAAGAGAATAACAAAGACCACAAATTGCACAATTAGTTAGTTATCAATCTTAGATGTGCACTTAGCATTTCCCTGAACCAATCATATAAAAGACACCTTAGACGTTGTTCAAACCTACTTTTAAAAGGTTGTTTTAGTTTCATTAATTAGTAGTATTAATTAATATTGTTATCTATATATGATCAAGTTTTGGCCTTTTCGGCTGCTATTTCCTTCCAATTTCCGGGGGAGCCGGTTGGTGGGCGGAACAATATTAGCTATTAGTACGAACATAGTAATTTTTTTTAAAATTATATATGTGTATTAAAATTTTTTGTTAAATATATATAAATATTTAATTTGTAACCTAATAAGAATTATGAATTGGATGACAAATAGTATAAAAATGATAGACTTCAAACTCTACCTCGGTCTGTGCGGGGCCATGTCTTAATTATTTTCTAGTCAGTCTTTTTCTTCATTTCCAAGTTTTTTGGTAGCTCAACAAAGAAAGTTCTTGAAAGTGTCAATGTATTTTTCCTTTTTGACTAGTTTGGGAAGAGTTGAGTGACAAAGTTGATTTTATCACCTAATAAAGCTGATAGCAACAGAGATGTATGTGTCTTTGTTTAATTTAGTTTGTACCTCAGTGATTTGCAATCTCTGACTTTGCTTTGCCTTTTTTCATATTTTTGTGATATTGCACTTTCCTAGTGATAAGGCAACTTTTCGTAGGGTTTGAAGATGCTTCTAATTAGGTTCCCTGTTGGTAATATAAAGTATGTCTCCTCGCTGATTTAAAAAGAAAACAAAATAAATGAGATAAGGGAGCTTAAAGATAATTGAAATGATGAGAGTTAGTTCACTCGTTTGGTCCACGGATTAAGAAAGAATTTGGGGAATTAACTTACTTTTTTATTGTAGCATGTTAATAGGTATCGGATTTTACAAAGACTACCTAACCAAGATATTTTTTTGTTTGACTGAAGTAATGTCAAATTTTATGTAAATATACAGTTAAGTATATATACCGGGTTAATTTTACTGACGGTCATTGAACTATCTTTCAATTTCACTAAAGTCATTTAACTATTTTTTGTCACTTAAAAGTAACTAAACTTTATCATTGTCACTTAAAAGTCATTTTGCCTCAAACCCCTATCATAAATATGACATGACATTAAATTTTATGATAAAAATCCAAAAATAAATGCCACATAAGCTAATATGGGTCATACCCATTTTAGATTCATTTATCCTTTAATGTGATTTGACCCATAATCCAAATGTGTTTCGATAAAAAAAAATATTAAGTTCCACATTAGTTTAAAATGATTATCTTATACTAAAATTTTTTACCTTTTTTGTTACATAATGCACATTCATAATTATTCTATAGTAAAATAATCTAAGCTAGAAAATTCTTATTTTGTTTGTATGCCCCATCCGAGTCATTTTAAAATACTATTGTATATAATAGTATTTTAGCTTCAGTAGAGTTATAAAATGACTCAGATGGGGCATACAAACAAGATAAGAATTTTCTAGCATAGATTATTTTAGTATAGAATAATTATGAATGTGTTGTGACAGAAAAGACAAAACTTTGTAGTATAGGATAATCATTTTAAACTAATATGAAATTAATATCTTTTTTTATCGAAACTCATTTGGATTATGGATCAAATTACATTAAAGGATAAATAGATCTAAAATAGGTATGACCCATATTAGCTTATGTGGCATTTATTTTTGGATTTTTATCATAAAATTTAATGCCATGTCATATTTATGGTAGGGGTTTGAGGCAAAATGACTTTTAAGTGACAATGATAAAATTTAGTTACTTTTAAGTGATAAAAAATAGTTAAATGATTTTAGTGAAATTAAAAGGTAGTTCAATGACCATCAGTGAAATTAACCCTATATATGCCTTTTAGTACTGTTTATTTAGTTACCAGTATGAATTTACTTTTCCAAAACTTGAGGATGAAGAGGCGCTTTGCCAATTCTAACTATTTGATACAACAACAATTTTAGTTTTTAAAAGATTAGCTTATCCATGTATAACGTACAATAATACACATTCATACTTCATATCCTATCACACATAAAATACTGAATTAAGTGTGTAATTATCGCAAAGGTTATTCATCAAAATGATAATCAAATGTTACATTCCTAATTAAGGGTTTTGACAAGAAAAATCAGACGATATATTAATACTACATGTAATTTTATGCTAAGATTATTTCTCATCCTTGGGGAGTAAGCGAGTCCTACTGTGTATTAAGGAGGTAAAACCTCTGTGAATCCTCACATGGACCCCAAAAAGATTTTTTTAAATGTATATTTTAGTCGCTCTATAGCAGACAAAATATATATTTTATATATAATATATACATATAATATGCATATTATATATGTATATTGACTAGCGAGTGCAACTAGTTCGATCGACCGACCAATTTTATACTTAAAAAAAGCCTCACACGGACCAGAAATGCAGAAGAAATAAAAATATGAATAAATGATTTTTCTATGAAAGACAACCCATTGGGCATACCCTAACACCTCATGGCCCAAAAACATATTTACATTTTTTTTATCAGCCCATCAAACCGACTCGTAAATTCTAAACAAATACAAGGGTATTTACGTAAAAGAATGCAAATTCAAATCACAACGTTTAGAAATAATTCAAATGAAAGCCCCTCCTAAAGGCCATAGCCGTCTCAAACCTGTAATCCCCAATTCTCTGAACCAAATCAGATCCAGTTAAAGAAAGATATGGAGAAGGTGTGCGTAGCAGTTAGAGTGAGACCTGCAAGGAGTAACGAAGAGAATTACAATGGAACCTTTTGGAAAGTTGAAGACAATCGCATTTCTCTTCACAAGTCTCTCGGTACTCCGATCTCCGGCGCCTCCTACACTTTTGGTATCCAACTTTTTCACCATTTATCTTCGATTACATATGTGTGTGTGAACTTGAAGTAAAAGTTTGACCAGAATGTGTGATGTCTGGCAGATCATGTGTTCGATCAGGACTGTTCTAATGCTAGGGTTTATGACCTTCTTACTAAGGACATTATTCATGCTGCTCTTGAAGGTTTCAACGGTACGCTTTCTCGGCATCGTGTTTTGTTTGATGTGTGAGCTCCTTTCAGCTTAACATATTATATGCTGGAATGTGTTAATCGAGGGCGACTTTTACCATGTATGTTTGATTGTAATTTTGCTTCGAGGCAGTTGTAGCAGTTTATTTTCTGAACAATTTGCTTTCGTAAAACTTAATTGTTTCGCCTAAAGGTAAACATTTCGAGGTTATTAGGGGGTAGTGTACCAAATTACAAAATTTTGGAAAGACGGGGACTGATAGCTGACTCGACTTAGGTTTCGTGGCAAATTTGTTAATTTCAGAAGGAAGATACAGTAGAACTTAATCAATGTGAAATCACAAAACTCATTGGAACCGGTTCTGCTGCTTTGAGCTTTATGTCAAGGATTTGCATAACAAGTTGGCCTGTTATGTAGTCTTTAAAGGATGGTGGCAATAACTTTTCTGGTTTTAAGAAGATATGGTGTTTGTTATTATCCGATGTGAAAAATCTCTGAAACTACAGTTTACTCAACTCAAAAGGTCCTTATGTTACAGTTGAATTTTTGTTTAGGAACTGCTTTTGCATATGGGCAAACCAGTAGTGGTAAAACTTTTACTATGAATGGCACTCAGAATGATCCAGGAGTCATCCAGCGTGCGGTCAATGACATATTTCAGAAAATTGAGATGGTATTTATTTTCTTTAATTTTATTTGTTACTATAGCTTGTTTTATCAATAGATTAGTTAATTTCTTTTTCTCCAGTTTTGTTTCTTGTATGTTGTTTACTGGCGTTTTGCAAATAAAGCTCCCTTTTTTTACTTACTCTAATTCATGTTTTCCAGACAACTAATAGGGAGTTTCTGATTCGAGTATCTTATATGGAAATCTACAATGAAGAGATTAATGATCTATTTGCTGTAGAGAACCAGAAACTGCAGATTCATGAAAGTTTGGATGTAAGTTGTGGGTAGTACATCATTTACTTTTATATCATATACTTTCAAAAGTCTTATTTGATGTCAAGAAAACTTAATATAAATTATTTTCCAGCGTGGAGTTTTTGTCGCAGGTTTGAGGGAAGAAATAGTAAACGATGCTGAACAAGTACTTGAGCTTATACAGCAAGGAGAAGGTTTGACATCATGAAGAATAATATAGGACACTCTTCTTTGTAGAATTAGTGTAGTTATTAATGACTATTTGATTATTATAGTTATTTTGTTATATGTATTACCAATACACTACACGTGACAATAAATTTTGCAGTTAACAGACATTTTGGTGAAACCAACATGAATGTTAGAAGCAGTAGATCTCACACCATCTTCAGGATGGTAATAATCTTGAGTCAATTGTAGATTGATTATGTTTCTTCCGAATGCTGATGCATGTTGACTCCAAAAATTGTATGAGAATATTGAAATGATTCATTTCCATTTCCTTTCTGTTAAATTAGGTAATTGAAAGCAAAGGAAAGCATAATCCAGATGACGCTGTTCGTGTTTCCATTTTGGTCGGTATTCATTTCTTCAAGTTCCCTGCAAGCAATTTATTGTTCCATATGAATTACTAGTGGTTTTATATTATAAAATTCTTATAGTTGTTTAAAAGAAATTAAAAAAAAAAAGAGTTCTTTGAGGTGTGATAGATCTCTCAAAGAATCTGAGAAAATTTTAAAAATTTGTAGTTGTTGCAAAGTATATCATTCTGTAGGTCATTTTGAATGTCAAGTTTCTGTGGATCGTCTGATTTATGTCTTTATATGGTGCAATTAAAGAAGTAAAAGAATATCATTTAGTTTTGATTTGTTGTAGTTGATTAAGAAGCTCATTGGGCAGGAGAGCATAAATCGCAAATATGATAGTCTCTTCTTTAGCTTTCTGGTCATTCACCTTTCTTGTCCTTTGCCCTCATTTATAGTGTTTACTGACTTTACTCCATTTAATCTAATTTGTCAACTCAACTCTTCGATACTAGAATTTGGTAGATTTAGCGGGGTCTGAACGGATTGCTAAAACTGGAGCTGGGGGAGTTCGTCTGAAGGAAGGAAAGCACATTAACAAGAGCCTAATGATCCTTGGTAATGTTATCAATAAACTAAGTGAAGGTGTAAAACTAAGGTAGTTGTTTCGGATACTCAATTGAATATATGTTCATGCACAAAATGAATGTGTGACTAGTCTGATTATCTACTTGATCAGGGTACACATTCCTTACCGTGACAGTAAGCTCACGCGCATTCTGCAACCTGCTCTAGGCGGCAATGCTATAACTTCAATAATTTGTACAGTAGCACCAGAAGAGGTAACCTTGTTATTATTACCCTTGTTGTGACAACAGAAATCAAATTGTACATCAGTCTAAAGAGTTCAATGCTTGTGTCCAGATTCATGTAGAGGAATCAAAGGGAACACTCCAATTTGCTAGTAGAGCTAAACGGATCACCAACTGTGTTCAAGTAAATGAGGTCGGCTCCATTAATTATTCTTTTTATGTAATTACTTGTTTATGATCCACTCTACAGACACCTAATGAGATTAAATGGTCACCTGTGTTCCTGCAAAATAGAAATACTCTTGTTAGTATAACAGGTTAATTTGATATTAGTTGCTAAGACACTATGGCTTGCATTCAGAGATATCAAATTACGCTCCATTGGGCATGCTTGTTGACAGAGAAAGAATGAAATATATCCAATAAGACATTGTATGGTAGATTTCTAATTTTCAAAATTGCAGTATGTATCGAGGAAACTCTATTTACTGCTTGAACGTGATAGTAGTTCACATGCCAATAATGCAATTGCAGCACTTAGGCACTCCATTTTTTTAGCTGTCATGACCACGGATTATCAATCTCTGCCTTTCTGATAAGCTTCGTCTTTCTGAAAGTTCCTAATTGACACAACTTAAATTTTTCTGGTATATATATACTTTAGATTTTGGTTTAAACATCCATTCAAGCACCTATTTTTAACACACAAAGAAGGTGAGTTTTGCCTAGAAGCAGTACAGTGCATTCTTGAACTGGTTATAATTCCCTTTCTCTTACAAATCACAAGCTTCAGGAGACTTCTTATATCAGACTTCTTATTTGTTGCAGATTTTCTGCCCAGAACCAAATAACGAGACTTCTTATAAGTTACTAGCTTCTTTCTTTGACTTTTAAGGCAGAGCTTATTGTAGTTCAACTTCTTTGTAGATATTAACTGATGCAGCCTTATTGAAGCGGCAAACTCGAGAAATAGAGGAACTACGCATGAAACTTCAGGTTATTGACATGTGTCTTGGGCTTCATATTCATAACTCACATAACAATATCATAAATGGGATGAAATCTTTTACATAGGGATCACATTCCGAGGTGCTCGAGCAAGAGATACTGAAACTCAGAAATGACCTACTGAAGGTAATTATTATTTACTCTTTTGTTTAGAGGTAGAAGCTTGTTCGTGTCTTACATTGACATAGGCCATGACTGCTTATTCTTCATTCATCAGTACGAACACGAGCGAGAGAAGCTTGCTATGGAGTTGGAGGAGGAGAGAAGATCACAGAAAGAGCGAGAGCAATGCATCCTTGAGCAACAGAAAAAAATCCATAATCTCAGTAATCTTGCATCTATCTCAGACTCAAATGGACATGCTACACAGGTAAAATATGTGAACTGTGCTGCTGTGGACTTCCTTAGACTATCTTGTCCCTTTGTCCCGAGCTCAGCTCCTTTTTAGAATATCAGGTGGAGGCTCCACTTGGGACACAATGAGATGCTTGGATGATTCCTGTTTCTTTATCATCTCCATTCTCTATTATCTTTTAACCCCTTTTATGTTCTGAATTTCGTTCCTCAAAAAATGGTTCGCACAGAAGAAAAAATATGTTTGCCACAACGTTTGTACAATAGAAGTGTTTGAGTGCCACATATTTGGATACTTTTAGCATTTTCATTGCGTTCGCTTGCCATATAGGATTTAGCTACCTTTTATGCGAATTGTCTACCTGGTTCTTATGAGAGAGAGTGACCTTAAAATTTTCTCATATTCTGGCACTTCGTACTTTCATCATGCTGATGCACTTGTAGTTCTTATGGAATTTTGACTACGAAAAGTAGACAAGGGCTTGCTCATACTTTTTATAGGAGACCTCTAATTTGAATGCCAATTCTCTGTTTCTCTTATGTGCATGGTACTGACAGAAGTTCAATTTCTATTCGTAGAACCAGGAAGAAAGCAGTAGCAGTATCACTTGCCAGGAAGATGCTTTTAGTACCCCTTGTTTGAAGCCAGTTCCCAGTGCCTTTGTTGCTAAGAGATCACAACGGTCTCAGCAGCTAGAATACAGCCCTGTGCCAGATGCTTTTAGCAATTTTGCCGATGAAGACACCTGGATGAAAATAAATAAAGGCTTTGTGGTTGATCTTGATTCACTTCACATGACTCCTTCTATAAAAGTTCAATCATCTTTACCCAATGATGAAAATGATGTGAGTCTACTTTCGCATACAGATGCTGTGGTCTTTCTTCTTAAATTGTTACCCATTATACTTTTATTCTCTCTTCCCCAACAAAATGCAAGACAACTTGCTTTACTCTATGTTCTGTTACACTGCGAAAGTTATATGCACCCTTCTTAATCTTTACAAATCTGATAGGCAAATAGTTTAGCACGAGTTTCTGGGTGTTCTCACCGTTTATCTATAACTTCTTTTTTAGCGCTCCGAGGGGAAGGGGGTGGAGAATGGGGCACATCATCTTTTTCATCTGATAATTGTTAACATGGATTTAACTATATTGAAGGCTATGATTTGCAGTTTCAATTGTCCTTCAATTATTTAACAAATATTTACTCTTGTAAACTAAGTTTACACATACATATTTGTAAGACTTACCAGAATTTCTACCAGGGTTTGTCGACAGAGAATTACAAGCAAGAGGCACAGAATCTCAGAAGGCAGTTGGAACTTGTTTTAGAGGAAAGAGATGAACTTAGGGTTAGTATCAATTGATATCATTTTCTTGTTACTTAAAGCTTGTTTCAGTTGACCAGTCACTGACCACCTGTTTTATCACTCTACTGTTTAAGACGTTTTTCCTGATTGAGATGTTCAATAGATTAGTCCTTCCTGGTCCTAGTTCTTATCAAGAGATACAAAATTTTGAACGACATGACTTACTGAAGTATAGAACAAGTCATTTGAGGATAAATGTGACAAACTATTGGTTTTGTTATGCTGCACTAAGTTCTCAACTTATCCTTTAATCTTTAATTTTCAGAGACACCATACAGAACAAGAATCACTAAATGAACAGCTAATGAGTGAGGTATCTGAACTCCAGCAAGAGGCACTCTTGATCCATGAGATCCCTCAAAGATTGTGCGAGTCTGTCACAACTTGTAAAGATATATACACGGATGTGCTTTCAGTTTTGCAGGTAATGCCTACTTATTGTGTAAGTTCGGCGAATTTCTGTGGATGGTGAATATCTCTTTCTTATGTATGTCTTTTCTCCATTGTCGTTTGGACAGAATTTTGTAGCTAATGAGAAATCTGCAACGGCCAAATTGCTCTCTACAACAAGTGAAATTGGTACTTGTCTTTTTGCAACTCTGGAATCTCACTTTTCGGTAGCTATGCACAGTGATAAGTCCTCTGCTGGAAATAATTCTTCAATTGAAGCGCAACGTATCAAGCTTTATGATAAGTTGAATAGAACAATTTCATCACTTGTATTATCAGAGGATGAAAACTCAGGAAATCAGCCACTCAGCTCCCAATATAAGGTAGCTGCCCAGTCACAGTTCTCAAGGTCTCACTTGTTAATTCTTACATGCTTTTCGATTCTGACAATGGGATATTACCTGCTAAGTTCAAGGCTCATGATAATTTAAGTTCCAAGGTCCATGATCTAACCCACAAGGGGAATCACTTTTTTAGCTTAAACATCTTGATAGTTATAGACGCTTTTCCTCCTTTCTTTAAGTATACGTTTTTAATATGATCAAGGACTGCACTCTGGGTGGAGAAATTGCTTGTTGGAAGAAGAAACTGGATGAAGATATCAAAACAATCCAGGCAAAGTACGAGAACTTGGAAAAGGAGTTGGACCTCAATAATCAGCTTCTTGTCGCTTCCAGGGATAGATATAATAGCTTAGAAAGGGAGTTTCATCTCTTGAAAGAAGAGAGGGATTTATTGATACAAAAAGTTTCCACTTCCAGTGAGAAGCTCGAACTCGTTACTAACCAAAAGGGAAAGGTATGGGAGGATTTGAATGCTGAAGTAAAGAGGAGGCAAAACCTCGAAGACGAGATTAAACAGTTTAGTGTTGCTTTTGCATGTCGACAAAGATCCATCGTCTCGCTTCATAGTGACTTCAAATCTGTGATTGGTAATTTTAAGTCACAGAAGCCAATTTCAGTATATCCAGATCTCCTGGATTATGAGAGTTGAGTTTCATACACAATTTTAAGTCACAGAACCCAAGTCATGCACAATTTGGTGTTGTAGTGTCATTCTTTCTTCTTGCTATGTATTCAAGTAACTAAATACTATTCAGGATCCCATTATGAACTGAATTATGTATCTGTATTACTCCTGTTGTAATGCATTGACTTATACGGCCTTGGTTAAGAAGTGATACAGAGTGACATACAAGATTACACCATTGTGTACTTGCATTACCCTCGAAACCTCCTCACTTGAATAAAAGTATCTTGCAAATGGTGACACAACACACCAAATGTCCCTATATTCTCTATTAGAATTTTTATCATAACGGTTTCAAACAAGGGAGTAGTCGCTATAAGCTTTACCACTAGAATAACCTAGTCTCAAATGGTACTTCATAAAAAAAAATTCTATATGTAAAATCTCCCTTGAAGTGTATATTAAAAGAAATGTAAGTCACACAATTTTGTGATGCAACGAACACCTAGCATTTGTCACTTGTCTATAATGGTAACAGGAAAATAGGTCTATAATGGTAACAGGAAAAAACTTCATTGTCTCAAGTTTCTGTTTGTCTTTTAGTGCAGGATGGTTTTACTGAGACAAATAATTGATAGGAGTAGTTTTGTCGTGAGCAGAAATGAAGATAGCACCTGCAGATTTGGTTTCTGTTTGTCTTTTCATGTTTGAAGTTTGAAACAAGTGCACATGAAACAGTATGGTCTTCCATAGTTACGTCATTACCAAAGCATCTCCTGTCCCTGTGCCCATAACTCTGTCTACTCAAACTGCTGTAATCTGCACAAGGCGTAATAAGCTGAGGATTCTTTCTATCTGTTCAGAGAATGTTTCATCTCTAGCCAGTAAGTTTTCACGTTGCTACTATACTACTGCCAACTTTTTAAAAAATATTTACATTTAAGTTAAAGTTGAGGCAATTTGTCACAAAAGTATATTAGGTAAAATTGGCTAATATTCTTTATTTATTAATTAAAATTTTGAATTCATTTATGTTCTCGCGAGGTCACGGGTTTACCGACGGTATGAGTAAATGATTTGAAGGCTTGGGTATTTTTGTACCTTATTATTTTGCATTTAGTTCTCTTTTCTTGTAGATGTAAGCGTCTTATTCTTGAAAGGAAATGAAGATTGATGGATAACGTGTCTTCTCTATAACCTCATGTTCAATATTGTAGCTCAATTATATCATTTTCTTTCCCTGAACTTTCTTGCAATTTCATTACAGACGGAAAATAGGGAAAAAGGAACAAGGAAAAATAAATATAAGTGTCCTCGTCAAATATTAATGAAATTGAAAAGAAAAGTCCCATTAGATATCTTACGCTGGTCATTTCATATAGTCACGTCTCTCTTAAAGCCTAATCAAAGTCTGTCCTTACTGAAAAGAACTTTGAGGATTTGTGCGTTTAGCAACAACAACAATAACAGACCAAGTGTAATTTCATAAGTGAGGCATGTGAAGGATAATGTGTTCGTATCCATACTCGTACCTTATGCAGGTAGAAAGGTTATATCCGATAAACCCCCGGCTAGCTAGATTAACAGAAACAAGATAGATTGTGATGTTTCGGGTACTAATTTTATCCGCTAAACCTGAGTTCCAAACGTTCTCGATTGAAAGACAAGTTTCTTTATAAATATCTATCTCAATATATGGATGGAGAATAGACAGAAGAAATCATATTAAATTTCTTGATACATTTGATGATATTTAATCAATTCAACAACCCCTGATATTAAGATAAATACATAATATACTATTGCGTGTTATTCAACAAAAGGAAGAAATGTATGCAAATTAAAAACCAAAGAAAAGGGAAGAGGTTGGCGATTTAATATTCGTCTAATATGAGACAAAATGGAAGATTTTGGCAGAATTCCTCGTATTTGGCCCCAAAAAGAGGTGTAATTTTATAATAACGAAAACAAACAGCGCCTTGTCTCAACAATTATTGAGGAAAAAAATATGCTCTGAAAATCATAGACATTTATTTTTTGTTGGTGCATAAGAATCAAACGGTAGCTGAAGCTCTATGTTCATTGCATTCATTCTCACACATAGAACCACATATTACTCCATCCGGTCCACAATAAGTGATTTTTTGGTTGTTTTCACACAGATTAAAAAATTCACCTTTTAACATTAATTAGCAATGAAATTGACTATATTAACCTTTACTATTTCTTCACATAAACACTCCTAAAACATACTCCAACCCTATTTACTCCAAGGGCAGTGTAGGAAAAAAAATAATTAATTTATTCTTGAAATCTGAAAAAATCACTTATTTTGGACTACAAACAAAGGCAAAAAAATCACTTATTGTGAACCGGAGTGAGTATTGATTAGGCTCGACCAGGATTTTTAGGGTTTAAAGTTAAGAATCAACAAAAATGTTAGGGAGTTTATGAAGTTTAAATCATTAGATCATTAGATTTTTAAGTGAACATATGTGTGTACGAAAGGATATTTAGAAGGGTCTTATTACACTTAGCCTACACATATTTTAATTATAATATACAAGAAATTAATCGACAGTAAAAGAGATATGATTATGTATTTATAATATAATCAGGCATAGTCTTTCGAGCTAGCTTTTTTATTAATTATCTGGTATTCAAAACTTATCGACCCGACTAACTCATATTGAAAGTTTTATTAAAAGCAAAAGAGCTCCCTACATAGTCTTTCAAGCTAGTTGGAGGCAAACTATCTCCATATTCGAGCGTCTTTTTCTCCTTGGTTAGTGTATTAAATGGCTATTTTACCTTTCATCACAAACTTAATTATCAACATTTTACTATTACAATCTTTACGTAATAAAATGAGTTATTTAAAAATGTCGAAACGAAGTAGGTTTGAGTCTTATGTTACCATGTGGCTTTCCCAAAATACAATAGAAAAAGCACATACATTTTCCCACCAATTTTTTTGTCAAATTAAAGAGGTAGAGGAAAGAGATAAGGGGACATGAAAACGAAGTTTGAGGATGATGCACATGCATATAGAGGAGATACAAATTATCCCGCTATATATTTACTTAACTGGATGCCCAATTTTGTTGATTATGACTTGTGGATGAACATTTCCAAAATTTTGTGTTCAATATATTTTATAGTATGTTGAAAAATAATTATTTTATAGTACAAATATTCATCTTTCCTTTAGCTTATTGCTTAGACTAATCAGTACACAGTCACGTTACCAAATTAAACTTCCCATGCAAAAGTCATCAATTTTCATTTTGTTCCTTTGTTGCTTTTTTTAGATAGGCTGCTCTTGAATAAAACCAAAACCTATCAGGACCACACATACTATAGTAAGTTCATGCCTCTTTGTTGATTTTTGTGCTTCTTTTTTTTTTTGAGTTCAAGTCCCGTAATGTAAAAAAATATTTATACGATTAAATTATTTATAAAATAATTATAGATAAATGTCTGATAGGAATTACCAATAACTTGATAAAAATTGTAACTAATTTACAACAACAATAACAATATACCCAGTATTATCTCACGCTTAGGGTCTGGGGAGGGTAGTGTGTACGCAAACCGAACCCCTGCCTTGCGAGGAAAAAAATTGTAACTAATTTGTTATCATTAAACTATGCTGAGAGTGTAAAAAATCAAATAACACGATTAAATTACCCTAATAATGTAAATCTTTGTGTATAACTTAAATAATATATTTTCTTTCAGGTGGGGCCACCTTCTCGAGGCTTGGTAGCTTTAAGTTTAACTATAGAAATACCTAGCACATTGACTTCAGATTGCATGGTCTCAAAAGGTTAGGTAAAAATTTTAATATAAAAATCCATTTTTTTCACAAAAGCGAATCATGTTATTGTCTTTTCTCAAATGCCCCATCCCCTTAATTTAAATCTGCAGTGTTCTTCTCTTCTATTTCTCTCTGATCCAAACACTTGTTCTGTCACAAAAAAGAGACAGATGCTTAACTTGTCTCTCACAATTAATAATGCCCAATTCCTTATCCTTTTGCCCTGACCAGCAATTCTCTTTAAGTCTTTCAAATTTATTCTCTTTAACATCATAGCTAGTTCAAGTTCATTTCTACTTTTAGCACCCACACTACAACCTAAATATTTCAAAACATGTCCAAACAACTAGGAGAATTCCTCCTAGAACAACAAGAACCTTTTACCTTAGAGCTTTACCTTCTTGAAAGAGGCCACACCCTTAGCTCAAATGGCGATTGTAGGTGCTGTTCTGTAAATTCTACTACTAAATTCTTGAAGAAATCAGCCAGTTGTGGTACAAAGAAGAAAAGAAAAGTCATTCCTAATTGTTCTAAGATTGTAAAATCTGTGTTGAACAAGCTTGTTACCATTAGCCATAACCAAAAAATCAAGAATTTGGCAAGTGAACAACACAATAATGCTACAATCAAGAATGGCCAAGGCAATACTAATGCAAATGATGATAACTTTTCTTCAGCAAGCAGCACTACTGTGTTCAATTCTTGTTCAGATACTAGTGATGTAGAAGAAGCAGATAATTTATCACCACAAGCTGTAGATGGAAACTTTCTCAGTGAAAAACAGGTAAAGACTTGGTTTTGCAGCAACTAAACATGCATATAAAACTTAATAGTTTGTGATTTTACTGTTATACTCGATAAAGTTCACTGATCATACACTAAAATTAACTTAAATGTGACAAAATATAGATTGTGGCTTTGAATAAAATCAGTGACCATACGCAGTGGCAAAGCCAGGCGAAGGGTGTTCAGAATTTAATACACATAAAAAAGAATATTTAACCTATATACACAGTATAAGTTGCTATATATACAGTATAATTTTTCAGTGAAGAGTGTTGGGTTGACCACCCTTCAATGTATGTAGCTACGTCAGTGGCCATACGATGAGATTAGTTTTAATGTGATAAAGAATAGTTTAGTGACTTTATTGTTATGAATTCAGATTGGTTGTTCATAAGGTAACAGGTTTGTGAAGACAGAAAGCTAAGACTGGATTTTCTTGAAGAAAGTAAGCAACTCAGCCCTGTGTCAGTGTTAGAAGAAACTGAATCTTCTGATGAGGAATCCCCAGATCTTAAAAGTAAGTACTAGTACTATTTTTTATGATAGCAACTTTCTTTAATCATATAGAATTTAGTGTAAATATACATCTTAACTCTAACTACTTTTATGTAACAAAAACAGAACAAGAATGTGTCAAGCCAAAGAAGTTACAAGTGGAATTTTCAACCCCATCAGTTTCTAAATCAGAGGAAACAAGTCCTGAGTCTCAGTACATTAATAGCAAGAAAGCAATACAACAATCAAGACAGCTCCTTTTTGACTGTGTGAAGGAAGTGGTAGAGAATCAGAAAAGGAAAGATCCTCAAGAAGAAGAAGGATTTCAAAGAATGTTAGGAGCTGAGCAACTTTGGGAGCTTCTATTGGAGAATATAAGGTTATGGAGTCAAGACTCTATAAATGAAACTAATATTAAAAACTTAATGCATTTTGACCTGTTGAATTCTTTTGAACAGTCAAGTGGATTTGAGGAGAAAAGGGAAATAGGTAAGGTGATTGCTGATTTAATTTTTGATGATATTAGCAATGAAATTGTAATAGACATGTTTAATTATTTTACGTCAAGATAAACTTGAAAAGTTTAGAAAAAAAAGTTATAATCACACTCTCTGGCTTTAATAAGTGTCTTTTTCTTGTTTTTATTAGTAGTTACCATTCTGCAAGCTGGGAAGAAAGTTTAACAGCTCATGCAATATACCAACTTAAGAATCTTTCATTCCTAACCAGTAGAATCCAATGACTTATCATTGCCAATTATTAAGTGCTTCTTCAACACAAGTTATGATTCCCAAAAAAAATATTTTAATATCCTTTATACTCTGAACAAACAATGAAGACGAGTGTTTCTGTTTCATGTTTGACAGAGTTTGTCATAGAGCAGTCTATAATCTCAAATTTGTCTGTTTGACTAGTAAATAATGATGTGTGAAAACTCATGTTAAAATAGATTAGCTTATAACTTGAATAATTGGTTAACATGCCTCATGAGTAAATAACATTTGTCAGAAAATTCAAGTATAGCAAGATACCTATTTAGCACTTGCGCTACTTTTAGAATCTAGAGTTCAAGGTCCCCTCTTAGTCGAGTTTGTATCATTTAGACGAGTTACAAGCTTAACAGTATTCTATTACAACATGTCGCAAAAGTTAGTTACATGCCAAGAAGTATTTGATTTCGATGTGTTAGGATCGAAATATTCAGGTTCATGCGGAAGCTAGTAAAGCAACATTTGAACGACGATAAAATAAATAACAGAAGAGAAATATATCAAAGAGGCACAAATATTTAATGTGGTTCGGTCAATTGACCTACATCCACGGCAGAGATGAGCAATCCACTATATCAAAAAGAGTACAAAATATCGAGAGAATAATCTCAGAAAGAGACAAACACAAGTGGCATACTAACACTTGTCTCGAAAAGTTCTCCCCATAAACAAGACTCTCAAACTTCATATGGCTACATTGTGGATGCTACTAAATGAGAAGGAAGGATCCTCAATTTATAGAAGTCCAAACGTTTTTCTCCAAGAAAAGCGACTAGCCAAATATGGAAGAATTATATTTTCCTTTATATAAAAGAAAAAAATCAATTATGGTAAATATATTGTCCTTCCTTCATGGAATAGGAAAACTAAATATAATAAGAAAATCATGACAAACACCTAACATGCTTGTGTATGGGTAAAATCGGGGGTAATGTCTACCTCGATTTCTCGGCGAGAAAACGGAAGAAGGGCACGGGTGCACGAGATTGTAATCGAGGTTAGAGACTCTTCGTATCGAGATCCAGGAAGAGTGAGGGATGTGTTCGTCATTGGGTATGGTAAAGCGACGCGTCCCGGCCAAGAATGAGTTGTAAGACCTCGGGAAACACGGTGAACGGTTACACGCGACGAATAGAGGGTCGTGATATTAGGACCCAAGCGGATATCACAGTACGGATCTCGCTTGATGACGGTTATGATTAAGTAATTAACAAGAAAGGAAGATTTTTACCTTTTTAAAACTTATACTAGGGGTAAAACTCTCCTACTATATAAAGAAAACCTTTTTCTTTTGTAACACACACAATAACACGTGAATCAAAGTAATACAAGTTTATTTTATGCCTTTTAGCTATTGATAAAGTTTTTGTTCACTTATCCTGTTCTTCATTTACGACAGGGCTCGAACCGAGGGTCCAATCGAGGGCGAGGTCACTATTCAATCTAAGTTCAGGCTTGGCCATAACATCGCAATTGGTTTGATCGCTTATTTGGTCTTTAATTGATGATATGTTGGTCAATTCCCTACGAGCAGAGGACCATTTGAAATATTTGCAGGAGACATTTGACACACTAAAGAAATACAACATGAAACTAAACCCGGAGAAGTGTGCATTTGGGGTCGGATCGGGCAAATTCCTCGGGTTCATGGTATCTAATCGAGGTATCGAGATCAACCCCGATAAAATAAAGGCCATAGATGACATCACCATGGTGGATAATGTCAAGACCGTTCAAAGACTGACCGAGTGTATAGCCGCCTTGGGCCGGTTCATCTCGAGGTCCTTGGACAAGAGCCACCAATTCTTCTCACTATTAAAGAAGAAGAATAACTTTTCCTAGACCCCGAAATGCCATCAAGCTTTGGAAGAACTCAAATGGTACTATCGAGTCCCCTGTACTACACACTCTGAAGGCAGACGAACAACTGTACCTCTACTTGGCGATTTTCGAGGCGACGGTAAGTGGTGTCTTAGTCAGGGAGGAAGAAGGTACATAATTTTCTATTTACTATGTTAGTATAACTCTAGGCGAGGCCGAACCAAGGTATCCTCACCTGAAAAAATTAGCGCTCGCTTTGCTAAGCGCTTCCAGGAAGCTAAAGCCGCACTTTCAATGCTACCCTATATATGTCATAACCTCTTACCCGCTGAGGAATATCATGCATAAGCCCGAGCTCTCGGGCCGGTAGGCCAAATGGGTCGTAAAAATTAGCGGGTACGATATTGAGTATAGACCCCGAACCGCCATTAAATCTCAAATTTTAGCAGACTTCGTGGCCGACTTTACGTTGGCCTTAATACCCCAAGTCAAAGGGAACTACTGCTAACCTTAAGGACTATTTTGGGAATCTAGACCCTCTTCACGGACGGTGACTCCAACGCGAAGGGGTCCGGACTCGGTATCATATTAAAACCACCTACGGGAAATATAATTAGGTAGTCTATTATAACTGTGAAATTGACTAAAAATGAGGCCGAGTATGAGGTCATGATTGCAGGTCTAGAATTGGCTAAGAGCCTGGGGGCCGAAGTGATCGAAGCCAAGTGTGACTCCCACCTCGTTGTAAATCAAGTTAACAGAACTTTCGATGTAAAAGAAGAATAGATGCAGAGGTACTTGGACAAATTGCAGGTAACCCTACACCAATTCAGGGAATGGACCCTACAACATGTACCCCGAGATCAAAAAAGTGAGGCCGATGCACTGGCTAACTTGGGGTCGTCGGTCGCTTCCGATGAATTCAGCTCAGGAGCAGTAATGCAACTAATGAACTCGGTGATAGAAGAAGGCCACGCCAAAGTGAACTCAATGATTTTAACTTGGGATTGGAGAAACAAATATATAGACTACTTGAAGATAAGAAAATTGCCTTCGGAACCTAAAGAATCGATAACCCTGCGCACCAAAGCCGCCAGATTTAGCTTGGTCGAATGGACATTGTTCAGAAGGTCTTTCTTTGGCCCACTAGCTAGATGCTTGGGACCGGGGGAGACCGAATACGCCATGAGAAAAGTTTGCGAGGGAACTTATGGGAACCATTCGGGGGCATAATCCTTAATTCAGAAGCTAATCAGAGCCAGCTATTAATGGACCGAAATGGAGAAGGATGCAAAAGACTTCGTACAGAAGTGCAATGAGTGCCAAAGACATGCCCTGATGATCCATCAACCGGGAGAAATTCTCCACTCGGTCCTGTCTCCGTGGCCATTTATGAAGTGGAGAATGGACATTGTCGGTCCCCTGCCATGGACACCTGATAAAGCTCAATTCATACTGTTCATGACCGATTATTTTTCCAAATGGGTCAAGGCTCAAGCGTTTGAAAAGATTCGAGAGAAAGAAGTCATTGACTTCATCTGGGATCACATAATATGTTGATTTGGGATACATGCCGTAATTGTTTGCGACAACGAAAAACAATTCATCGGCAGCAAGGTGAGTAAGTGTTGGCCCAAGTGAAGTTTGTTTTTATGATTGACAAAGGAACTCGAGTATGAACTAGGTCCATATACAGTGTACACAGACACGGGCAGATTCGAGCATAAGGGATGAACGTGAAGGAGATAAGCTTAAGTTGTTATATCTGATATCTCCTGATTGAAAATATTGCATAAATGATAAGGAGAAGGACTCCTTACTCAAAGAGAACTTTATCCAAGATAAGGGTGGAGTTAGAAGTTGAAGATAGCTAGAACACTTCCACCAAGGAAGAGTAGCATTAGAACTTTAGTTATTTCTTATTCTACTAACTCAATATATTACAGGATGTTCTCATTCTAAAGGTATGCACAAACGTTGAAGCTAAACGTGAGTTGAGAGCAAAATAGCAAGGCATTTTGCAAACAATTCTTGTGTGATTCAAATGTGCGAACCTGAAGCTACATGAGCCAGATTGAAGAACCAGTTTCAAGTGTTTCTAGTTTCATTGTAGTAGGTATATTCAAATTGTACCTTTCAGCTTTATCTAGAGGCAATTGTATTAGGTACTCTGAGTATTCAAGTTAGAGTTAACTTGAAGTTGTCGCAACAGTTAGAGGCTGGTTGCCACAACGGGATTAGAGGTAATCCTTAGGTTTACAAAGAGTTTTGTAAATGCTATTTTGGCTCAGTGATTAAGTGAAGTGTCAGAGAAAACCCTACTGAGTAGTAGGTAATGGTTTTTTCACCTTTTGAGTCGGGTATTTTCCACGTAAAAATACTTGTGTTCTTTACTTTCCATATTTACTATTTCCGCAACAGTAGTATAAGGAACACTTAGAAGAACCAGGTCCTTCTACAATCAGTGCACGCAAAAATTAAACACCACACAAATCACCCCCCTCTCTTGTGTGGTATTGAAGTATGAAATATCAATTGGTATCAGAGAGGGTTATCCTTGAAGAGGCTAACACCTTAGGAGAAGATCAAGATGAGTGCACCACCTGGAAACTGGGAAGGGCAATCCACTGCTAGGCCACCACTCTTTAATGTCCAGTACTACTCTTGGTGGAAAAATAGGATGAGAGATCACATTATAGGAGAGGACTATGAGCTATGGGACATTGTCACCGATGGTCCACTGGCTACCTTGAAGATAAATGCTGAAGGAGTAGAGGTGCCAAAGACAAGAGCGGATTGCACTGCTGAGGACTTGAAAAAATGGGAGAAGAATGCTAAAGCCAAGAAATGGCTTGTTTGTGGACTTGGTCCAAATGAGTACAGCATAATCCAAAGTTGTACCACTGCTAAACAAGATTAAATTGTTGTCTAAAGAAAGGTTATCTGGGTTACTTCTAGAACTAATTGACGAATCTGAGGATGTAAACCATGAAAAGGAACAATTATCTAAAGAATGTGTGATTTTGAAAGCTAAGTGCAAAAATCTGGAACTTAGGGTTAGTGAAACTGTAAGTGAAAATACTGTGTTGAAGAACCAGATTCATGCACTTGACTCAACTGTCCTAGAGCTTAAATTTGAAAATCTAAAACTGAAATTAGGAACAAGTAAAAAGACAAATGATCACACGCAACTCACTCTAGAAAAAAATATATAAAAAATGAAAGATGAGTTTTATGAAAGGGATGAGCAGGTAAGAATTCTAAAGGAGGATCTAACAAGGTCAAGCATGAGCTAGACAGAACTTGTAAATGGAACAGGTCCTCCGATGCACTTTCATGGCTACAAGAATACCATAGTAGCAACAGAAGAGGACTTGGGTTTGGGAACCTGGCACCTAAGTGGGATCCCAAAAGCAAGTACCTCACACTTCCTCAGAACAAGATTTGCACACACTGTGGTAAAACATGTCACTATAAAAGTGAATGCACTGCAAAAGAAAAGGCTAGTCAAAATTACAAAGAATTTGTTCAAGGGAAGAATAGGCTACTAAGTTAGGCTAAAAAATTTGATTCATCCTTTTGCCTATAGAAAGGGACCCAAACTAGTTTGAGTTCCTAAGACTAACCCCTGATTTCCTTTTGCAGGTCCAAGTGAAGGGGAGCAGCCAAATATGGTACATAGATAGTGGCTGCTCAAAGCATATGACAGGAAGCAAGAACCATTTCCTTTCACTTGAGGACCTTAAAGGAGGTAATGTCTCCTTTGGAAATGGGAAGAAAGGTGAGATTATTGGGGTTGGAAAGATAGGTAAGACTGATTCTCACTCTATTGAGAACGTCTACTTGATAGAAGGACTGAAGTACAGTCTAATAAGTATATCACAATTGTGTGATATATGTAACATGGTAGAATTCACCTCTACAAAATGCTTTGTGATTAATCTTACCACTGACAAAATAGTTTTGCAGGGAAAAAAAGTGAACAACATATACGT
The DNA here is from genome assembly GCF_000715075.1 of Nicotiana tabacum. Lineage (NCBI taxonomy): Eukaryota > Viridiplantae > Streptophyta > Magnoliopsida > Solanales > Solanaceae > Nicotiana > Nicotiana tabacum. Next base: position 24,739,127 of record NC_134091.1, read on the forward strand.
TGAAGATCTGTCCACACTTTCAGAAAATGAACTCACTTGCTTAAGTGTGGTGGATAATGATCTCCTCCTTTGGCACAAGAGACTTGGACATGCCAGTCTAAGTCAACTCAACAAACTAGTCTCCAAGGACTCGGTGATAGGGCTGCCTAACATTAGGTTCAAGGAAGATAAAGTTTGTGAAGCTTGTGTAAGGGGGAAGCAGGTAAGATCCTCTTTCAAAAGCAAGAAAGTGGTAAGCACCACCAGGATGATTGAACTGGTCCATACTGATCTTTGTGGACCAATGAGAACATTGAGCAGATGTGGTAAGAGATATGTGATGGTGCTTGTTGATGATTACTCTAGGTTTACTTGGACATTATTTTTAATATCTAAAGATGAAGCATTTGACATGTTCACTTCTTTTGTTATAAAAAGTAAAAAAAACTAGGTAATCAACTTGCATCAATTAGGTCTGATCATGGTACTGAATTTGAGAATGCTAAATTTGCTGAATTTTGTGATGAGCATGGCATAAATCATAATTTTTCTGCTCCTAGGACTCCACAACAAAATGGAGTAGTTGAAATAAAGAATAGGATATTGGAAGAAATGGCTAGGACTATGCTTCTTTCTAGTAAACTGCCCCATAATTTTTGGGAAGAAGCTGTGAACACTGCATGTTACATCATAAATAAGTGCATGACTAGACCCTTGTTGAGAAGACTCCCTATGAGTTACTTAAAGGGAGAAATCCAAACATATCCCATCTTAGGGCATTTGGATGCAAGTGCTTTGTGCATAATAATGGTAAAGACTCCCTAGGTAAGTTTGATCCCAGAAGTGATGAGGGAGTATTCTTCACATAGTAAAACTTATAAGATTTATATCAAAAGAACTATGTGTGTAAAAGAAAGTGTACATGTAATTTTTGATGAAACTAACATTCTTTCTAAGAGGCAGGAATATGATGATGAGGCAATTGGGCTGGTAAGAAACTCAAATAAAACCACAGCCCAGACTGAAGCTGCACCAGAGGAAGGAACATGTCCTTCCACCTAGGGCAACTTGACAGGGGGAACTGAACAAATAGGAGCTGATCCTCAAACCTCGAGGGAACCTGTCCATGAACCTGTTCCTCAGCAACAAAATATTGAAGGAACATCTAGGGAAAATCAGCTGGTTGTGAAACCTTACAAGTATCATTCCCATCCCATTGAGAACATAATTACTAATCCAACCTCTGGAATTAAAACCAGATCTTCTTTGAAGAATCTTTGTGCTTTTGATGCCTTCTTATCTCTTATTGAACCTAAAAATATTACTAAGGCTTTACAGGATACAAACTGGGTAAATACAATGCAAGATGAACTCAACCAATTTAGGAGAAGTCAAGTTTGGTATCTGGTACCAAGACCCAAGGACAGATCAGTAATTGACACAAAATGGGTCTTCAGAAACAAACTTGATGAAGATGTAACAGTTACAAGGAACAAGGCAAGATTGGTGATTCAAGGATATAGTCAAGAGGAGGGCATAAACTATGATTAGACTTTTGCTCCAGTTGCAAGAATGGAGGCAATTAGAATCCTTATAGCATTTTCTCCTTATATGGAATTCACTCTCCATAAGGTGGATGTCAAGAGTGCCTTCCTCAATGGCTATCTAAAGGAAGAAGTGTTTGTCAAGCAACCTCCGGGCTTTGAAAGCAAGGAATGTCCTGATCATGTGTACAAGCTTGACAAGACACTTTATGGGCTCAAGCAGGCTCCAAGAGCATGGTATGAAAGATTATCAAAATTCTTGCTTGAGCATGGCTACAAGAGAGGTAAAATTGAAAATACTTTATTCTTGAAAGAAAAAGGTAAAGATCTCTTGGTAGTTCAGATATATGTCAATGATATAATTTTTGGAGAAACTACTAATAAGTTAAGTAAAGAATTTGCTAAACTAATGGGGAGTGAATTTGAAATGAGTATGATGGGTGAGCTTAATTTCTTTTTAGGCTTACAAATTAAATAAAATTCAAATATAAGTATGATCCATCAACAAAAGTATGTGAAAAAGTTGCTTAAAAAGTTTAAAATAGAAGATTCCAAAGAAATTGACACTTCTATAGCAACAAACAAAAAATTAGATGTAGATGAACCTGGTTCATCTATTGATAAGAAGTTGTATAAGGGAATGATTAGCTCTTTGTTATATCTCACTGATAGCAGACTTGACATTGTATTCAGTGTAGGTCTTTGTGCTAGATTTCAGGCAAATCCAAAGGAGTCTCACTTGACTGCTGTCAAGAGGATCTTGAGATACCTAAAAGGCACCACTGACCTATGTCTATGGTATCCAAAAGGTAGTAATTTCAACTTAGTGGGATATGTTGATGTTGATTATGCATGGTTTCTTGTGGATAGAAAGAGCACCTCAGGTATGGCACACTTTCTTGGCTCTTGTCTTGTGTCTTGGGCCACCAAAAAGCAAAATTCTATGGCCTTATCTACTGCTGAAGTTGAGTATGTTATTGCTACCTCATGTTGTGCTCAATTGTTGTGGATCAAACAATAATTAATGGACTTTGTAATTGATGTAGGTCGTATCCCCATATTTTGTGATAACACTAGTGCAATTAGTATGACCAAGAACTCGATTCATCATAAGAGAACTAAGCAAATAGATGTTAGGCATCATTTTTTGATCACTGTGGAATTTTGTGCTACTGACAAGCAAATAGCTGATATCTTCACAAAAGTTTTAAGTAGAGATCACTTTGAAAGGAACATGTTAGCATTAGGGATGATTAAGATCACCTAAAAGGAACCAGTTCTAACTCAAAAATTGGTTAGAAAAACTGTGAATTTTTGTACATAATTAGATTAGATTTTGCTCAGTTTCATACCTTCACCAGTATACTCTTGTGCCATGTGCTAAAATGTCTCATTAATCTCTAATGATATTATCTTTATTTTCTTGGAAAATTCAGACTTACACAAGAGATTTCTCAGTGAAGAACCTAGTTCATCAAGATTACATGGTACGTATTCTCCACTCAGCATATTTTGTAATAATTATATTTGAATTCTGATCAAATGGAGAGTCCCATTTAATCCTAACCTCCTTGAGCTAATCTGTTATGAAATGAACCAGTTTCATTCAAAAGAATCACAAAAACGCAATAAGTGCCTAGATTCTAGGGAGAGTCATAAACGTCTCTTCAAACTGACTCCCAGTTTGATTAGACCTTTAAACTTCTGAAAAAGTAGTTGTTACCCAATTAAACTCTATCTCTTTAAATTAATTAGTCCTTAGTTATTTCTTTACTTCAAAGTTTAAGCTGTTAAACAATTCTCTCTATATTCTCTCATCTTCCAAACATATACATACTCATCTTTTCCCATACCCAAACACAGCAATGGCAAACACTTCTGAGAATTCCTCATTACCACCCAAAGAATCCATACCCACTCCTTCCACCACACTCTCAACCACACCTATCGCTAAGAAAGAAAGATTCAAGATGCTTACTCACAAAGTAGTCGTCGAAGGAGAAAAAATCAAGAAAATCAATGAGAAACTGAAGGCATGGCAGGCAGATGAACACCAGAAATCTGATGAATCATTCAAGTCTGCTACTGAGGGGGAAGAAACTATTTTTCTGAAATAGAGCAGGTAACATCTGGTCCTAAAGTTACATCTGAAGTAATCTCTGAGGTTGCTGCAAATCTGGAAACTAGATTTGTTCTGGTAGGAACTGTGGCTGGGGTAGAGATTGCTGAGTCTGAGAAGATTGGTGGTAAAAATAAAAAGAGAAAAGAAAAGGATAGAAGGTTCTTGAGGCAATGTGAGGGGATGGGAAAAGGAGTGGGTGAAGATTGAATCTTCACCCATTCCTGTTGGTTTGACTGAAGAAACAAGAGCTATGGAAGTATGGTGTGAGGAATCGGCTGGAAAAGAACAAAGTGTGAGAGAAAAATGGGAAAGTGGGTCTGGAGAAGCTGCTTAGGGGTTGGTTAGATTTGGGAAGAAGGTTCAAGATCATGTTCCTTCTGTGTAGGAACCCTTCGAGGACCTACTAAGAAAAGTGTCTGACAGTTACAATCCTAAAAGGAAAAGGAGTTCAGCAGTTAAAGTCCCTGGTACTGCTAGGTCAAACAAGAAAAGAAAGGTTGCCTCATCTATCCTTGTAGAGACTCCTCCTAAGATGAAGAAGAGTGAGGCTGAACTGGAAAAAGCCTTAGAAGAAAGTAAGATAAAAGTTGTTGCTAAGGGGAAAAAGAAGGTGGTCGAGCCTGTTGAGGCAGTTAAAATTGAGGAGATAGACCTGGTTCTTCATGATGAAGGGGAGGCAGAAGAAATGGAGGTTATGACTCCAAAGGCAAAGAAGATCAAGACTTCCATAAAGAAGTTTGTTTCAAAGACAAAGTCTGCAGGGCCGTCTACCTTGGCCAAAAGAACCAGGTCTGCCTTGAAGTCCAGAAAAGTAAAAATAGTGGAAGAAGAAGAATGGAGTGGAGAAGAAGAAGAAGTAGAATCTGATGCAGAGAAGGACAAACTAGTTAAGTTTGGGAAAAGAACCATCTTGAAAGGTAGACTCCTCAGGAACTTGGAGGAGGAAGGCATGGTGATGCTGCCGGAAAAATTACAATTGCAAGGTTGGAAGGACATGGTCCTTCAGATGGATGGAAAACTTGCTAGAACTGAGATTGTGTAGTTTATGGAAAATTGTGAGATCAAGAATGGTAGAGTCACCAGTGTAGTGAAATGGGTGATAATGAGTTTTGATGACAAGGAACTGGGAGAGATCTTAGGCGTACCTGCTGCAGGGTACAATGATTACAAAAAACTCAAATAGCCTAGTCTAGAGAATCTCCCTACTACCTTTGCCATTACAAGAAAGTTTGGTGGCAATGAAGAAGAGCTTGAGCCTAAGGCTATATACAAAAGTGAGATGAAGCCACCCCACAAAGTGCTATTCGAATTTGTTAATAAAGTTGTGTTGCCTAGGCAGGAAAGGAGGCACATTGCCACATTCATGGACCTGGTCCTTATGGAATGTCTGGACAGTGGGAGGCAAATCAATTAGCCTGGATTTATCATCCAGCTTCTCGATAGGGTTCTGACTGGCACCAAAACTCATGCCATACTCTATGGTTTCATTCTCACGGCTGTACTTGTGCACTTCAAGGTACCCATCAAGAAATGGGAAGTTGGTACAAGCAAGGATCACTTTTGGGAAAACACTTTGACTGCTTATGACTATGAAGTCCATACCACTCCCAAAGAACCTGGTTCATCCAAAAAGGTACATGTGAACATCAAAGTTCAAGCCTTGGTGCAAGAAAGTGGGTCTAAGGATGCTGAAATAGAAAGGCTGAAGAAGAGGTTGGCAGAAGTAGAAACTGAGAGAGATGCTCTCAAAGCTGAGCTTGTAAAAGAAAAGGAGAAGAATGATGGCATTCTTCATGATATGTTGAAACTGCTTCAAGCCAAGAACCAAGAACCTAGTCCTTCCCAGCCTTAAAACCTTCCTAGCCTAGTTAGACAAACTAGTGACCCGGATGAGATTTCTTTTTGATCTTTTTGCTCATGATTCAGTGTTTTTATTTCCTTTTATGCTTTGTGGATGACTAGTATCAATAATAATCAACTGTTTTTGTGCTCTAACTGTTTGTTGATACTTCTTAGTTGACTAATATCATTAAATTGATAAATGATGCTTGAATCCATGATTGCATTTGAAGTAGCCCTAATGGCCATGAGTAATTTCTGTTAAAATCTAGTTATCTAACATAATTATGCAACTTTTTGATGATGCCAAAAGGGGAAAGATAGGTTGTGCTTTTTTTACTCTGGATTATGATGTTTATAACCTAACATGGTCCTTGATGATTTGTGACTTTAAAATGGAAAATGTTCTAACATTGTGTTGATGTTGAGCTAAGTTGACAAATAGCTTATGCTTAGAAAAAACACAAAGTTTGTCATCATCAAAAAAGGGAAATTTGTTGGCCCAAGTGAAGTTTGTTTAGATGATTGACAAAGGAACTCGAGCATGAACTAGGTCCATACACAGTGTACACAGACACGGGCAGATTCGAGCATAAGGGATGCATGTGAAGGAGATAAGCTTAAGTTGTTATATCTGATATCTCCTGATCGAAAAGGTTACATAAATGATAAGGAGAAGGACTCCTTGCTCGAAGAGAACTTTATCCAAGATAAGGGTGGAGTTAGAAGTTGAAGATAACTAGAACTCTTCTATCAAGGAAGAGTAGCATTAGAACTCTAGTTATTTCTTATTCTACTAACTCTATATATTGTATGATGTTCTCATTCTAAAGGTACGCACAAATGCTGAAGTTAAACGTGAGTTGAGAGCAAAATAGCAGGGCATTTTGCAAACAATTCTTGTATGATTCAAGTGTGCGAACCTGAAGCTACATGAACCAGATAGAAGAACCAGTTCCAAGTGTCTGTCTTTTATTCTAGTTTCATTGTAGTAGGTGCTTTTAAATTGTACCTTTCAGCTTTATCTAAGAGGCAATTATATTAGGTACTCTGAGTATTCAAGTTAGAGTTAACTTGAAGTTGTCGCAACAGTTAGAGGTTGGTTGCCACAACGGGATTAGAGGTAATCCTTAGGTTTACAAAGATTTGTAAATGTTATTTTGGATCAGTGATTTAGTGAAGTGTTGGGGAAAATCCTACTTAGTAGTAGGTCGTGATGTTTTCACCTTTTGAGCCGGGTATTTTACACATAAAAATACTTGTATTCTTTACTTTCCGCATTTACTATTTTTGCAACAGTTGTATAAGGAATACTTAGAAGAACCGGGTCCTTTTATAATCAGTGCACGAAAAAATTGGACACCACACAAATCACCCCCATCTCTCGTGTGGTATTGAAGTATAAAATATCAGTAAGTTTTTCCAAGATCACAAGATCAAAAAGATACTATCAATGCCTTATCACCATATTGGGAACGGGCAGGCGGAATCAACAGACAAGACTATACTCCAAAACCTGAAAAAGAGGTTGACCGGTTCAAAAGGAAAATGGAAGGAAATCTTGACCGAAGTCCTGTGGGCATACCGTACAACTTCGAAATCAAGCACCGTGGCCACCCCATTTTCACTGGTCTACGGAGCTGAAGCCTTTATACATGTCGAGGTGGGGGAACCGAGCCTCAGATTCAAGTACGCTACCGAAGAGTCAAATAGTGAGGCCATGATCATGAGCCTGGAACTGCTGGACAAAAGGCAGGAGGCCGCCATGGTCCGGTTGGCCACCCAGAAGTAGCGAGTAGAAAGATACTATAACCGATGAGCTAATCTCCGACATTTTCAAGTCGAGGACTTAGTATTAATAAGGGTAGAACTACACACCAGGAAACCGAACGAAGGAAAACTGGGCCTAAATTAGGAAGGGTCATATCGAGTTATCGAAATACCGGCAAAGGCTCGTATAAACTCAAAGCGAAAAATAGTGTACAACTACCAAACAACTGGAACGTGACACACTTAAAGCGGTACTAGTGCTAAGGTACGAACTCAATTCCTTTTTAATTGTGTTATAAATCGGACTAACGTATGCATGTAATCGGTAAGGATAGATGAGGCAATTAGGTCTAAAAGTATGTGTCACACTCTTTTTCCCTTGATCGATTTTATCCCAAAGTGAATTTTTCGGCAAGGTTTTTAATGAGGCAACAGTAAAATGTGCTACCTTATATTTGGAGACCGGTCTTAAATCGGAATCGATGATCGTTTGCTTCAGATCAACAGTATCTGATCCCTCACGAGTTTGGCCTTGAATACTAGGGACCGTTACCCCCAAGTTAAGATCTTTAGCAAGCGAAAAGAAAATTTTATGTGCTAAAAGCCAAGGCTTAGTGGTTAGGATTCATTGTAAGGGTCAAGCGGTTATATGAACCGTGCCCACATAGTCCACTCTAGCCACGGCACAAGTCTTATGCGTCTTCAATCATATACCTTGCATATTAAGCAATGAAAGAAATTTCTACCTCCCTTGCGCTTTGTTACTGTGCATTTTGCTTCTTCGATCCTAGATCCTAAAATCCCACGGGCTACCCCTGCTCTGGGACTGTCAAGCCCATGGGCTACCCCTACTTGGGGACTGTCGCCCGATGAAAATTCGTACGACACGAGCTATCAAATCCCGGAGGTACCAAACCTATTAGGCAGTGCCCGAATATGAAAGGATATGACCACCCTAAAAACGGCTCGGAGACGTCCAAAGTTCGTAACCAGAAAGTAAGGCCCATACAAAAAATCAAAACATTCTAAAAGGTTAGCCTCGGCAAAAATATCGTCTAAAAACACTTAAGCATTTTAAAGACCTTCGGTTCTACCGAGGATTCGGAGCCACAAGCAATCCGAAGTTGCCTCAAAGTCGGCCTCCGTTCGGACCTCCGAAAAATGGATGCTCTAGAACTACATAAGATTTTATGCTAAGGCATTAAAAACAAAACACAAATAGAAAATTTCAAGTAGATGCTGGAAAAGTAAAAGACACGGTATTGCCAAAAAGGGGAAAATTTTATATACTCCAAAATATATTTACAAAGGAATGATAGAATGACCTCAAAATAAACAAAAATAAATACATAAGGAAAAATTGAAAAAGAACTATGGCATCTACACCTGGTCTTCACCGGAGCCTTCGGGACACTTGACGAGTCCAAACACAATACAAAATTATTGCTCGCTAGTCAAAGATAGTATAGTTTAATTATCATCTCCACAGGGATTGGATTTAAACAGTGTTCGAATAATATTTAGTTGATTACTATCCAGGAGAATTAACACTTGATTTGATGGCTATTACTATGATTAACTGCTAAAAATTAAGTAATTAACAATTGATCACAAGAGACAGTAGATGATCAATGAGAGGAATAAGGGTATTTGAATAGATAGGTGCAAGATAACTGACTCGTATCTAATTCTTGAGTTAATTCACTCTATAATACGGTTGATTCTCACGAATCAACCGATAATCAGATTACACTTGAAGTTAATGTTCCTCTTTCGATTAAATGTTAATTTCAGTAATTAATCCAATTGAAGCACTGTAAACAATTACAATAATAATATGATGTTTATGATCTAAAGGGTAACTTCTCATGAATATTTCCCTATTTTCTAGTTCGATTAACAATTCAAGAGCCTCTTTCGATTACGTATTTGAATCATGAATTTAAACTAGAGCGTAATATGTAAAAAAATTCAATATAAAGCTCCTCTTTCGATTAAGCAAAATAATAAATAACTTCACAATACGAATTAAAACTCCATCAATCAATTCTAACAATTATCAAGAATTGAATCCCTAATCAAGTTATCAAAACACTATATCTGTTAACTCCCTAATCGAAATTACTTCATATCTATGGAATAAGACATCTCACATAAGTTTAAGAACAAAGAAAATATCAATTCTAATGATTCTATACAAACTCATGTATTGCACCGATTGCAAGTTAAAATATTGATAAATTATTGAGTCTTCTTGCCTTGTTGGTTCTCCATCTTTCATAGGTCAAAAGTCCTCCAACAAACGTGTTTTCGGTGTATTTATACCAAGTAGGAATGAACCCGGACAAAACTACCTTCTTTGAGCCGAAGTGGGAAAACCTGCAAACTTATTACACTTCATGCGTCACCCAGTACGTTCCAGGCTGCATAGCATCAATGTACTTTACCCTGTTGCAAACTCTTTGAACTCCGCGTGTCTGACAGAATTTTGCCTTAGTGCGTCGCACTATGCGTCGCATGCCGCGTCGCAGCATTGCTTTTTCTTGTCAGACCAAAGAAACCCAGTTTCTGAACTTGTCAAACTTCTGATGCATATTTGCACTAATGCGTCGCACAGTGCTAGGCTTTGTGCATCACCTTAGTCCATTTGTTCTGGACCTTGCACTTTCTTCCCACTTTCGTATGCAACGCATGTGCATGAGACCCGGATGCGATTCCGATTTAATTTTTTGGCTTTTACTCAAACTTCAAAGCTCCAATTATTCGATTTAGCTCCAATTTATCCTTTTAACTCAGAATCATTTCCTGTAAGGTATAAAACACGTAATAAGTGCAGATCACCACCATTTAAGCTCAAACACACATAAAATGCAGTAATTTAGAGTGTAAACTACGACTAAAACTCGAGTTTCTAGCCTACCATCAACACTCAGGCTCGTAGAGCTCCTTTTCCTCGGCCTCGAGTCTCCTAGCTTCCTCAATCTCGGCCGATACGTCAAAACTTCGGGCATGGATCTCTTCGAGGGTCTCTTTCCAGGATAGTCGCTTTATGTACTTAGAAATAGGTTGCCTCCAAGTTGGACCTCAGTGCATCATATTCTTATCCGAGGGCATCCCGTTCCATGACGGCCGAGCTCAACTATGCCTGGAGATCATCATTTAGCCGAGACCACTTATAGGCTTTATCCTTCGCCACCCGAATTTGGTTCTTGGCCGATGCCAGCTCCGCTATTGCAGCTTCTTTCTCTGAAGCCAACAGGTCCATCCTGCCCTTTCACACCTAGTCTTGGCATTGACCTCATCCATCTCAGCTAGAAGTTGGTCGATCAGGTCTATCTTCTCTTGGACCTTCGAAGTTGTGTTGTTAGTCACCACAACTAACTGCTCATTTTTAGCCTCAAAGATCTTTACCTTCTCAACCATTTCGGTGTGTTCCTGCTTTAGGGTCAATACCTCGTTCTAGGCTTTTTCCAGCTTGGCCTGGAGAATCGGGAGGTCCTTGGGGGACTCGTCCTGCTGCTCACGAAGAGCCCTATACATGTCCTTTTTCTGGACCTGCTCTTCGAGCTCGAACTCAAGCTGGTTGATCTCCAAGTGGGACAGGAGGAAGCTTTTACGATGAAGCACTGAATCCTGAAAAACTAATGAAGTTATTAGGACAAATCTAAAACTAAACAAGGTTCACAAAGGGGTACGAAGGGTAAACGCCTTACCCGGTTCAAAACTTGTTGCACCTCGTTGAAGAGGCTCGACGTGCCTACTTCATTCATCTTTGCCTGGTCTTCCTCGGTCACCAGGCATTGGAGGTAGTTGGCTACACCCACCGGAGCGGACAAGACCCGAGCGTCCGCCAGGGTCGTAAGAATAACACTCCTCTTGTGCTCGGGGTCAACGCTTGGAGCGGGGAATTACTTCACTAGTTTTGGGCTTGAACTCGGCTCACTCGCTCCTGATGATGTATCCTTTTTCGGGACCTCCAGGTGACCAAGCCTGGAAAAGTCCTCCAGTGTAGCCATATCCATCCCATTGAAGAATGTGTTGAGGGCATCGTCTGGGCTCTGCGCCATCTCGATTGACTTCTCTTTGACCGCTTGGGCCTTTACGAGCATGGACTCGGTGTAGGAGGGTGTTTCCACGATATCAATGCCACCAGCTATGTAACGAACCGACCGGTTATTTTAAGCCCTAGCATGTCGTTCGGCAGTTTGAGGCCATTAGTAGCTTCACTTCAGGTATTATGACTTATACGTGTGGTCGAAATTGGATTTCGGGAAGTTCAGAGTTGATTTAGAAAGAAAATTCTCATTTCGAAAGCTTTAAGTTGGAAGAATTTACTAAGGTGTGATTTCAAGTAAATGACCTCAGAGTCGGGTTTTGAAGGTTCCAACAGGTTCGTATGATGGTTCTGGACTTAGGGGTGCGTCCGGAAGTGGATTTGGAGGTTCGTAGGTCGTTTCGGGGTCACTTTGCGAAAAATGGAAATTTGAAGTTTTTGGAAAGATTGACCGAGGGTGAAATTTTTTATATCTGGGTCGGATTAGATTTTCGGAAGTTGGAGTAGGTTCTGGTACTATTTATGACTTGTGTGCAAAATTTGAGATCAATCGGACGTGATTTGATAGGTTTCGGCGTCGTTTATAGAATTTGGAAATTTCGAAGTTCATTAGGCTTGAATCCGTGTGTAATTCATGTTTTGAGGTTGTTTTAGGTGATTTGAGGATTCGACTAAGTTCGTATTGGGTTATAAGACTTGTTGGTATATTTGGTTAAGGTCCCGGGGGCCACGAGTTGATTTCGGGTGGTTTACGGACCAAGTTTTGAAGTTGGAAGACTGCTGAAGTTTGGACTCAGCTGGTGTAATCGCACCTGCGGAAGTTTAATCGCAGGTGCGAGCCCGCAGAAGCGAAAAGGGAGGCCGCAGAAGCGGGCAAGGCCAGGAAAGGCCTGGGCAGAACATACAAATATGGGACTTCGAGATTTTTCACCATTTTCACCACTTTGAGCTCGGATTTTGGAGGATTTTTAGAGGGATTTTGAAGTGATTACTTAGGTAAGCTCCTTGTGTCCATTTATCTTCAATAATGATGTTTCCCCACTGATTTTACACCTAGTTGGTGAGTTTTTGAGATGAAATTTGGGGGTTTAGGGCTAGAGAATTAGAGAGTAAATTTTGGGGATTTGGATGACCAAATGGTGTCGGATTTTAATAAATTTGGTATGGTTAGACTCGTGAGTGAATGGGCTTTTGGGTTTTGTAACTTTTATCGGATTTTGAGACGTGGGCCTATGGGCCGGTTTGAGTCAATTTCGGATTTTGGCTTATAATTTCATGTTTTTCTTATGGAATTGATTCCTTTAGCCTATATTAATTGTATTGTGCTGCTTGTGGCTAGATTCAGGGCGTTTGGAGACCGATTCAAGAGGCAAAGGCACTTTGGAGTAGAGTTTTGCATGGTTTGAGGTAAGTAACAGTTTTAAATCTGGTCCTGAAGGTATGAAACTCCGGATTATTGTATTATGTGAGTATTTTGGAGGTGACGCATATGCTAGGTGACGGGCACGTAGGCGTGCACCGTGGGAATTGGGACTTGGTCCATTCCGTGAAACTGGAGAGTTGAATAAGCTTGTTGTTAGCTGTGTGCCCTTTCTGTGCTATAGAAATTTGATAGTGAATCATGTTAGAAATCATGCTTAGGCTATGTGTTGGTGCTGTAAAGACCCCCAGCGGTCGTGATACCTGTTGAACCTTCCTGCTTATTGTTACTTGTACTCAGTCATTGTATTACTTACATATTATACCTCAGTCTCTGTTATTCCCTGTTGATACATTATATCATTCTATTTTGGGTGATTCCCCTTTATTACTAAGGGCCGTGAGACTAGAGAGGTTGATGACTGAGTGAGGCCGAGGGCCTATTTGTGAGTTATTGATACCATAGCATGTGAGTTGTCCGTGCGGATTCTGATATGATACTATAGCATGTGAGTTATCCGTGCGGATTCTGATATGATACTATAGCACGTGAGTTGTCCGTGCGGATTCTGATATGATACTATAGCACGTGAGTTGTCCGTGCGGATCTTGATATGATACTATAGCACGTGAGTTATCCATGCGGATTATAGCACTTGGACTGTAGGAGCACCTACGGAGTCTGTACACCCCCAGTGAGCGCAAGTACCTATTGAGTGTGAGTATTGAGGGATGAGAGCTGAGTGTTGAGATATTGAGAGAGCTTGAGGGACTGTTGCCCTGAGAGGTTGCACTTGTTTCAATGTTGCTGCACTTAGATGATTTATGTCATTGTTCTGAAATTTTTAGAAAATACTGTATCCAGTTTTACCTGAACTTGGTAATGTGTAACTGACTTGACTTAAATTGCCGGAATTGAAACATGTCTACTTTCATTGCTGAAATTACTGAAATGAACTGTATTTGTATAGCTCGTCACTACCTTTCAGTTCCTTAATTATTATTGTTACTTACTGAGTTGGTTGTAGTCACGCTACACCCTGCACTTCATGTGCAGATCCAGGTGTTTCTAATCACGGAGGACGTTGATCTCGTGCGTGATTGAGTATCGGAGATTCATAAGGTAGTTACCGGCGTTCGCAGTCCTTGTCTCTCCTTCCTTGTTATATTTTCTTTTTTGTATTGGTATTTTGACACAGACTCTTGTAGATACTGTTTCTTAGACTGGTTGTTTAGATGCTCATGACCTGGTGACACCCAATGTTTGGGGCTATTTTCCGCACTGTATTTTGAGTTTAACTCCCATTTTTACGAAAACTCTGTCATGTAAAAGCTTTTTGACTTATCTTTTGTGAAACATTAGAAGTATTTTGGAGAAACGACTTGCCTAGTACCATCGATAGGTGCCATCACGACATGTTAGGATTTTGGGTCGTGACAAGATACCTCTTTCGGGACAGGAGTGGCTTCCCGAGAGGCCGCAACCTCCATCTCTCCCTTTGGCTCCTTATCTAGAGGGGATCTATATTGTGGTCATCTTTCCTGAGTGTTGCCTGCTCCCCCTTGTTAAGGGTCGACCCATGAGCAATAAAAAGGTCATCGTCCTCGGGCTCGTCCCTTAACCAACAGAGGGAATCGGAGTCCGGTACCCTGGACTTGGCGCTCTTTTTCATTTTTCGTACCCGGACGGTCACTTTCTTCGTATTCGCCTTGGCATCCGGGAAATCCGAGGAATTTCTTTTCTTATTCTTCTTCTTCTTCTTCTTTTTCTTCTCCTCCTTTGCGGCAACCCCGGGTTGTCCCAAAGTGGAGGGTTTGGCAAGAAAGGGCAGATCCTCGTCCTCACCCAACGGCTTGAGTTCGGTAGTCTTGGGAAAATCTGTAAGAAAAAAAGAGACTTAGCAATGCGTAAGCCAAAAGTACAAAAGTAACTATTCGGCGCTTCGAGAGCTTGCTCCATGCGCGCTCGGAATATGGCATATGTTTGCAGATCCCCTCTATCTAGTCCTTGAAGCGGGGAATTGCATTAGGAACTTGGGCAACAACTGCACGGCGACAAACATAGGCTATGAAAGAAAAAACAAAAAGAAATGACAAATACTCAAGAAGGAAAATACTTACGGGAAATGTTCCACCTCTCAAGGAGCGGAAACTCGGAAGGGATGAGGTCTTCATTTTTTACCCGAGCGAACCTCCCCTGCCATCCTCGATCCCGGTCATCATCGATGCTCGAGAACGGAGCCTTGCTTGCTCGGCAGACGAGCTTGATAAGCCCCCATCGAAAGATTCGGGGACTGTATAGGCGAAGTAGGTGGTCGAGGGTGAACAGAGGGTCTTAAGTGTCGTTCACATAATGACGTAAGAGGATCACGATCCTCCAAAAGGACAGGTGGATTTGCACAAGGAACACCTCGCGCCTTTTGCAAAAAGCAAGAACTATGGGGTCCATCGGGGCAAGCGTCAAGGGATAAGTGTAAACACTTAAATACCTCCCCACGTGAGTAGTGATGTCGTCATTGGGCTCGGGGACGACCATATCCTTACCCTCCTAGTTACAGTCCGCTCGGACTATGGATAGAGTTTCCTCAATAACAGAGCCTATGTATCTTCATGCTCCCTCGCCGCGGTCCTGTTGACTAGAGGCTTTCTCTACATTGAAGTTGTTCCTGATAGAGCAGCCCCCAGATACGAAGATCTTCATGGAGGGCTCCTGAGCCACCTCAGGAACGGCCACCTCGGCATATGTGGACGGGTGAGAAAATGAAGGAGTAGCCTGCTGAGGCACTGACTTGGAGGTTTTTTCCATCGTAATCTGGGAAATATGAAGGTTTGACGAAAAATATAAAGGTTTGAAAAACAATATGAAGGTTTGAAGATGGTATGAAGGTCTGGATTGAAGATCCAAAGAAAATGTATAAGGATTGAAGATGAAGATATGAAGGTTCAGGGAGCAATGTATGAAGATTTGGAGGAGTTAAAAGCAATTAGAGAGCTCGAGGGTAAATTCTAGAATCGAAAAGTGGAAGAAGTGAAAAAGGGTCGAAACTTTTATCGAGGGAAAACAATCAGTGCGCGACGTTTCGCATTCAAGGACAGTTAATCGGTGACTGACACATGTCCGAAGTCAGAACGATGCGACTGATGGGACGTTTCGATTTACCCGTCATCTCGGTTATAAAGTACGAAGGAAGGAACCAGGATTCATCTATCATTTCCCATCATTTTGGTAAACCTACACTCTGAAAAATGAGGGGACTATCTGTGTACGGTTAAAATCGGGGGTAATGTCTACCCCGATTTCCCGGTGAGAGAACTGAATACGGGCACGGGTGCACGAGATTGTAATCGAGGTTAGATACTCTTCGTATCGAGATCCAGGAAGAGTAAACAATGTGCTCGTCATCGGGTATGGTAAAGCGACACGTCCCGGGCCAAGAATGAGTTCTAAGACCTCGGGTAACACAATGAACGGTTACATGCGACGAATAGAGGGCCATAATATTCGGACCCAATCGGATATCACGACGCGAAACTCGCTCGATGTCAGTTATGGATCAGTAATTAACGAGAAAGGAAGATTTTTACCTTTTTTACACTTATACTAGGCGTAAAACTCTCCTACTATATAAATGGAAAGTTTTTCTTTTGTAACACATACTGTAACATGCAAATTAAAGCAATACAAGTTTATTTTCTGTCTTTTAGCTATTGATAAAGTTCTTGTTCACTTATCATGTTCTTCATTCACGATTGGACTCGAACAGAGAGTCCAATCGAGGGCAAGGTCACTGTTCAATCTAAATTCAGGCTTGGCCATAACATCGCAATTGGTTTGATCGCTTATTTCGTCTTTAATTCATTTATCTAATATCCTCAGTTATTCGTGTTGAACCAAACCACGTATGCTTAAAACCGCGTACAGATTTAATTATTATCCAATTTTGGTGTAAACAATGCTATATGGTAACCATGTCACATAGTGGGTTTACCCCTTAGTAGCAGAAAATCTTTTCCCCCTTAGTGGGTTTACTCGACAGGAATCCAAATTAAAAATGAATTGGGTTAATCAAATAGGTGAGTTTCAGACAATGGAGGAAGGAGAATGAAAAAAAAAAAGAAAAAAGAAAAAAGAAAAAAAGGAAATCAATCAGAGTGTATGATGTTGCCCTGAAGGATTGTCTAGCACTTCACGTAATATTTGTTTAGTACCAATATGAGTTTAATTTATATATATAGGCCAATTTAAAAATTCTTTTACGATATTATCAGGTCATATAAAATATAATTACATGTAGTTACATATGTTAATTATAGGTTAGTTACCTAAAATCTAATTCAAGTGACCTACTACAACTATTATATGCACTGATAGTATAAAAAAAGTTTATAATATCTGTATACGTAAATTAAATCCTATAAATAAATGTAGATTAAACTGAAGTTAAGCAATTCTCCGAAAAGACATTCTTGGAGAATATGTTTTGGAAGATCTGAAATTGGAAATAATGGTTGATCTTTTTTTTTTTTTGGTAAATAAAGAAATTTTATTATCAAGTTGTAAAATTGTACAGCACAAAACTAAACTGGCTATCTGGAAGATTGGACAAAGTCCCAATTCCCAGTAAGCTACTCAACTACTAACAACCAAGTTCAGCTAATACAAAGGATACCAGTTCAAAGCTCTTAGCTTATTCTCAAGTTTGCATTTTCTACTTCCTCTACAAAAAAATGTCCTGCACCAGGAGTCTAATTATGACATCCACAGTTCTCTTCTTGTTCTGAAAGATTCTAAAATTTCTTTCTTGCCAAATATAATATACGCACCCAGCAAATGTCATTCTGAACACTTTAGCAGTAGGGTTGTTGCTTCTCATCTCAATGTTTGCCCATTCTATTTCCTCTTGCCACAACTTCAGTTGTCTATGAATGCGTTGCCACTTCAATATTCTACTCCAGATTTCCTTAGAAAAATCGCATTCAAAGAACAGATAGTCAATACATTCTTGTTCTCTGCTACATAGCATGCAAGTCTAGTCAACTGTTATCCCCCATTTTGCTAGTCTTTCCTTTGTACTTAACATGCCCTGTATAGCCAGGTTCAGGATAAATAACCATCTAGGCACAGCAAAGTAGTTACACATTAGTTTCCTCTATGGGACTTTAGTAAATTCCCCTCTCATTGCCGGATAAATTTTCTTTATAGAGAAGATCTTCATTTGAGTTACATCAACGATCCTTATTCCAGCTTGATCTAAGTACTTTTTAGCTTTAAGGATCTTATTCTGAATCCATGAGGCCTGCTTTGTCTCTACTTCCCATATTTGCCTCCCCTTTACATAATAAATGTGAACCCATCTCACCCACAATTTATTCTTCTTAGTACATAAGTTCCACAAGAGTTTACAGATTGCTGCCTTATTCCATGTTTCAATGTGCAAAACATTAAAGCCACCAACTGATCTGGGCCAACATACTTTTTCCCAGGCTATAGATGCTTTTTTTGTCAATTCCACCCCATCAGACCTTAAGAACATTCTACATGTTGTCTTAATCAGATGTACAATCTTCTTTGGGAGAACAAAAACTTGTGATCAAAACACTTGAATGAAGAATAGGATATTTTTTATCAGCTGCAACCTCCCAGCATAAGAGAGAAACTTTGAAGTCCAATAGGTTATTTTTTACAGCATCTTTTCTACTAACGGGTAGCATTGCACCACATAGAGTCTTTTAGAGTTCAATGGCACCCCAAGGTACCTAATAGGTAGTTCTCCTTTTGCAAACCCCAATATGTTAATAATCTCTTCTTGTACCACATTATCAACTCCCCTAAAAAATATAGAGCTCTTTTCACTGTTTGCCTTCATACCAGAGCAACTAGAAAAATTTAAGAAGCAACCAAACAATAGTTGTACTGATATCGCATCTCCTCTGCTGAATAACAATAGGTCATCAGCAAAACCTAGCTGAATTATCTGTAGTTTAGAACACTTTCTATTCAAGTACTCCATTACAAGCACAAAAATGAATGGAGATAAAGGATCTCCTTGTCTCAAGCCTTTCTTTGCCAGAAAAGGAGGACTGGGCTTCCCATTTATCAATATAGAATAAGAAACACTGCTTACACAAGTCATTATCCAATTAACAAATTTTTCCGGGAAGTTTAGGCTGACTAGAATTTGATTTAAGAAAGGCCATTTCACAGAATCATAGGCTTCCTACATGTCAACTTTAAGCATACATCTGGGTGAAATACTTTTCCTTTCATACCCCTTTACAAGTTCATGGCTAAGAATGATGTTATCAGTGATGATTCTTCCAGGAACAAAAGCAGATTGACTTTAGTCAATTAGATAATCCATGACCCCTTGTAGTCTGCTAATGAGAACTTTAGAGATGCTTTTTTAGTCTAAATTGTTTGACAGATGATGGATGTTTAACTTTAGGAATTAAGGTAACAGAAGTACAATTAATGGCTTCGTATAGCTCATTAGTATGAAAAAAGTGTAATATAGCATCAGTTACCTCATCCTATATGATCTTCCATGCTCTTTTATAAAACAAAGCATTGAATCCGTCACAACCTGGAGCATTTTGATCATCAATGTCATTTAAAGCATCTATTATCTCCTTTCTAGTCACTAGTAATATCAATTGCTTCTGCATATCTCTGGTTAAGCATTTACCATCCTGCATTACCCTTGGATTGATGGCTGGTAACTGTGTGGCTGCAGAACCCAATAATTGCTTATAAAACCCAATGATCTCTTCAGTGATAGCTTTCTCTGATTGAATCAATTCACCACTATTAGTAACCGGGCTCCTGCTCTTATTCTGAGCAACTCTATTCTTTATTGAGGCAAAGAAATAAGCTGTGTTATCATCACCCAACTGAAGCCATTGATTTCTTGATTTTTGCTTCGCTATGCTTTCCTCAATAAGCACCCATTTCTCTAATTGTTCTCATAGTTCCTTTTCCTGGTCAACAAGATCATTGTACTAGTTCAATATTCTCATATGATCCTGAACTGCTAGTAACTTGTGTCTTATAGTTTCCACATTTTTTCCAATGCCCTGAAAATACGATACTGCCAATTGCTTCATTTCAAACTTAATCATTTTCAATTTTGCCCAGATATGTTCCATAAGTTTGCCCTGTCCAGTTTTATACCACCCTTCTTCCACCTTCATTGCAAATTTTTTATGGTCTGCCATGTAATTGAAGAACCTAAAAGGCTTAGGTCCCTTCTCTAAGTTCTCCTCTATTGTAATGCATAATGGACTATGGTCTGAAAAGTATGGTTCCATTACCACCATATCGAGGTGGGAAAACTGATTCATCCATTCATTATTTACCACTCCTCTGTCAATTTTACTATGTATACTTTTATTTGTCCAGGTATGCTCTCTTCCAACATTTTTTATTTCAGTCATATTGCAGGTTCTCATGAATTTTCTAAAATCAGTAACCTCAGTCTCATGAATTGGATTACCGTTAATTCTGTCATCCACTATTAAAACTGCAATAAAATCTCCCATTACTAACCATGGGCCTTGTTGCACATTGCTAAGATGTTCTAGTTCAGACCATTACCATCTTCTGTCACCTATTGTATGCAGTCCATAAATTGATGTGAAACTAAACTCAATTCTTTTGGCAAGCAAGCAATCCTTCCCATGTATGTATTGGATATTTGAATATTCCATCTGAAAATACACTGTATTCGGATCCCATATTAGCCAAATTCTCCCTCTGGTGCCACTTTCATAATTAGTACTCCACTCCCATAATGGTGTTATTTTGCTGATAATCTTTTTAGCATAGTGTTCATTTACTTTGTGTTCAACTATAGCTATTAAACTAAAATTATTCATTCTCAAGAACTCCTTCATCTCCTTTTGCTTATACAACTTATTCAATCCCCCAACATTCCGTGTTATTAATTTTATCGTGAGATATTAGGTAATTTTGGGTCCCCATCCTTCCTACATACACTACTCAGACCACTTTCCTGCATTTCCCGGGGCTGCTCTTGTATCCCCAAAGAACTGAACCCATTTAATGTAGTAAGCCCACTAGTACTTGGTTTATGAATATTGGCATTTTTAGCAGCAAATCTTCCTTTCACACTCTGCCAAGTTTCTTCTGGTGGTTGTTGTGACTGCATTGCATCCTGTGTGCCTTGAGTAGTTATTCTAGTTCCTTCCTTCAACACCTCTCCCTTGTCTCCCTCTATTACAATAGCAGTCCCTAACTTAGCTTTTCATTCATAAACTTTGGTTTTGTTTGGTAACTTGTGCACCTGCTTATCTTTCTATTTTTCCTTCTTCTCAGGAGGTTGTTTCTCATTTCTAGTGTTGCAATTATGTCCTACTTGCAAACATTCCTCACAATATTCTGGTATCCAATCATAACATACCTCTTGTTCAAAGATTTTTCCCTTAGGATCTTGGACTCTAATCATTCGAGGCAATGGAACGATGACATTTATTTTAACAAGAACTCTTAGATATGAGATCCTTTCCTCCTTAGTCGTGCATTCATCATCATAGATTGGATTACCAAGCACACTGCTCATCCTACTCAACATCTCTATTTTCCAACAGTTTAGAGGTAGGTTAGGAAATTTCACCCATAATGATATCGTTTTCAGTACTTCCTCATTAAAATTGAAATCAGCTTCCCAGGCCTTGATTATAAGTGGTTTGTTATTTATTGTATGGGGGGCAGAATAGAGGACTTCATCTCTATCTTCTATATTACTAAATCTCACCACAAAATAACCATCGTTATGGAAGTAGATCTTAGGTTTAGAAGCAAAATTCCATTGTGTATCTATGAATCTCTCCAATTCTCCAATCGCTGGAATAGTTCCCTTATCCAACTCTTCTTGCTTCAACTGAACAATCTTCTCCCCTTCCTTAATCATCGGAGAAATGAAAGACAAACTCATACCCCTAGCAGGCAGTCTATTACCCGCAAATAAGCTTGTCCACTTTTGCTCATTCTTAGTTAGTACCTCCTTCTGGATGTCAGAAAGCTTAGGGTACTGCTCTTGAATTTTCTCCATCATCATTACATTTATCATCGGCTGCGTCATCCCAACCTGAGTCCGTGCTCTGTTTCCCCAACTACTGTCCTCCCTTCCTTTTTCACTGTAATTGAGTTGGCCGCAATACTTCGATTACCCACTGGAATTGTGCTATTGTTGCTTCGATTAATCTCTATCATATCTAATTTTGGGGTATTCCTCATCTCCATGGCTGATATCTGCAGCTCTTGCACTCGATTTGGAGGTGTAACACATTTTCCATTATCCCTGTAAGGTGCAACCAGTGGTGATTTGGAAGTTCCTAATCCCATAATTCTTTCATCTCTTAGCTCTGAAATCAGCTGCTTGTTTGCAGATTTACGTGGTCGTCTGTAACGACCCAACCGGTCATTTTGAGTGTATTAGTCCTGATCCCCTATAACTGCTTCCCCTTATCTTTTTGGGCTTATGTGATTTTCCGAGAGGTTGTTGTTGTGGTTTTGGAGTGAATTGAGACACTTAGTCCCAAAAACGGAACCTTAAGCCTTAGAATTTTGATCGTAGTCAGACATGTGTAAAAATGACTCCTGAATAGAGTTTCATCGGTTCCGTGGGTGATTTTGGACTTAGGAGCATGTCCGAAATACGAATTGGAGGTCTATAGTTGATTTAGGCTTGAATTGACAAAAGTCGAATTTTGGAGATTTTGTTCGGTAGTGGACTTTTTGGTATCGGGGTCGGATTCCGATTCTGGAAGTTGGAGTAGGTCCGTAATGTTGAATATGACTTTTGTACAAAATTTGATGTCAATCGGACATGGTTTGGTGGGTTTCGGCATCAGTTGTAAAAATTTAAAGTTTCAAGTTCATTAAGTTTGAAGTGGAGGGTGATTCGTGTTTTTAGCGTTATTTGATGTGATTTGAGGGCTCGACTAAGATTGTATGGTATTTTAGGACTTTTTTGTATATTTGGTTGAGGTCCCGGGGGCTTCGGGTGTGTTTCAAATGCTTAACGGATTGAATTTGGACTTAGGCAAATGGCAGAAGCTTCTGGATTCTGCTATTTTCGCACCTGCGGTGGAGAAACCGCAGGTGCGGGATCGCACGTGCCGAGTGAAGGGCGCAGGTGCGCTGTTGGTCAAGAAGGTCTGTGAGCGCATGTGCGGAAGTCAAGCCACAGGAGCGGGCTCGCAGGTGCGGCCCAAAGCTCGCAGATGCGGTCCCAGCCAGTGACGGAGGCAGAATTTTCGTTAAGGGGTTCAAAAAAGAAAAAAGTTAAAAATCTGTTGTTAGTGGGTATTGAACCAATGATCTTACAAAGATCTTGAACCGCTTTGACTAGTGGGTATTGAACCAATGACCTTACAAAGATCTTGAACCGCATTGACCACTAATCTATGCTTTTGGGCTGTGTGAAGGGGATTCAAAATATAATATATAGAGGTAAAAATAGATTTTATCTTATATATACAGTGTAATTTTTTGGCGAAGGGGGTTCGGGTGAACCCCCTTCCGCCCCCCTAAATCCGCCTCTGGTCACAACCATTTATGCCATTTTCGCACATGCAATGAGTTTTCCGCAGAAGTGGTTGAAGGCTCGCAGAAGCGATTTTGCTGGGCAGAAAATAGGATTTCGAGAGTTGTTTTCCCATTTCGATTTTGGGACTTTGAGAGCTCGGATTGGGCGATTGTTTGGGGGATTTTCAGAGAAAACTTTTGGGTAACGATTCTTAACTCATTTATGATTATATTCTACTAATCTATGGTTGATTTCATCATTTAATTTCGGATTTGGGTTGAAATTTTGGGGAAAATAGGAAGAAGTTCTTCAACTAAGATTTTGGGTTTTGATTCAGATTTTAATATCGGATTTGGATAATTTTGGTACGAGTGAACTCATGAGAGAATGGGTGTTCATATTTTATAACTTTTACCCGATTCCGAGACGTGGGCCCGGGGAGACTTTTTGGGGTGATTCTCTAATTTCTTGCTTTAGCTTTGATTTCATTAATTAGATTAATTTCTTATACTTGTATTTAAGGTATGTAATTGATTTTGGCTAGATTTGGGCCATTCGGAGTCGGATATTTGTAGAAAAGGCATTGTTACCGATTGATTAAGCTTGGTTCGAGGTAAGTGGCTTACCTAACCTTGTGTAGGGGAAATTCTCTTATGATTTGGTACTGTTGTAATATGTGAGCACAGTGTACGTGAGGTGACGAGTATGTACACGATCTATTTGTTGTAAAAACTCGATTTATGTTTTTTACTGAGTAGCAACCTGTTTCCCTTTAATTTTAGTTATACCATTTAAATGAGTATTAATCTGTTTTCATTTTTAATTGAGCTATTCCAATATGTGTAGTTATCCTATTTAGTCTAATATCACATGTCTACATGCTTTAACTACTTATTTGAACTCTATGAAACATGCCTAGTTGATTTCATGCTTTTCATTGTTCTTTATCATATACTGTAGAAATCTTACTGTTAACTGTTATATTTGTCGGTTTGAGCTGTGTGTTTACTTTTGAGATTACGAGGCGGTACCTCGGGAGTTTTCCCTATATATTTACTTTTAAGACTACGAGGCGGTTCCTCGGGAGTTCTCCCTACACATTTACTTTTGAGACTACGAGGCAGTTCCTCGGGAGTTCTCTCTGTATATTTATTTTGGGACTACGAGATGGTATCTCGGGAGATCCCCTGTTGTTTACCCCTGTGTGTTGCACTGTTGCCTTGATGTGTTTCCTTTTGTTAAATTCTAGTCTCTTATTATACTGCATATTCTCCGGCTTTATTTATTATATACCAGTGGGCCTAACCTGACCTCATCACTACTCGACCGTGGTTAGGTTTGGCACTTACTGGGTACCGTTGCGGTGTACTCATGCTACTCTTCTACACATGATTTTTTGTGTGTAGATCCAGGTGCTTTTTATCAGCCCAGCTACTAGCTGAGAGTGCTTGCTGTTGTACGAAGACTTCAAGGTATATTTGCCACGTCCGCAGACCACGGAGTCCCCCTCTATTCTCTCCTATGTCATTTACCTTCCGTACTTCTCTTGTTAGACTCTGTGTATAGAGATACTAGTTTCCTTCTGTAGCTTGTGACTTATGATGTTTCGGGTTTTGGGAAGACTGTGTATTTATAGAGTATTGGTTATTGTACATGTCGAGCAACATTATTACTAGTTATTTAGTTATCCACTACTGTTAGTTGCCAAGTTTTACTTCTGTTTTGTTATTTTTCGAAATTTGTTAGGCTTACCTAGTCGTAGAGACTAGGTACCGTCACGACGTTATACGGAGGGAGTTTGGGTCGTGATACCGTTCCCTCCCCATTTTCGTCGAGGGCGCAAGATAGCAAGCACGCTATAGTGCGCTTATAATAATAATGGCTGAGTTTATGGGAGTCGCCCCATTCATGCAGCTCTTCCAGTCGCCAGTGGTATTCTGGTCCCTGCTAGGCCCCATGAGCCTTATTATGCACCTCCAGTTTCTAGTGTGCCTCCTGCTCGGGGTGCTTTTAGCAGCCAGTCCAGCAGACCTAGCCCGAGCCAGTCACAATAGTCACGTACTCCGAGAGCTTATTTTGAGTGTGGCGAAACTCGCCATATGATGAGGGATTACCCTAAACTTAGGAGGGGTGCACCTCCACAGACTTCTCAAGCACAGCGTGCTCCACCGGGTCCTCAGGCTATGATTCCAGCACCAGCTACTGCCCCACCTGCTCAGCTAGCTCGAGGTGGAGGTCGGGAGGTCGAGGTCTCCCGATAGGGGGAGGCCAGGCCAGATATTATGCTCTTCCGGCTCGTACACAGGAAGTTGCTTCCGACTCTTCTGTCATTACAGGTATTGTTCTGGTCTGTCATAGAGATGCATCAGTATTATTTGACCCAAGCTCTACATATTCCTATGTGTCCTCTTATTTTGCCCCGTATTTGGGCGTATCTCGGGATTCTTTGAGTTCCCCTTGTTTATGTGTCTACTACTGTGGGAGATTCTCTTGTTGTGGACCACGTGTATTGGTCATGTTTGATTTCTCTTAGTGGTTTTGAGACCATAGCTGATTTATTATTACTCAACATGGTAGACTTTGATGTTATCTTGGGCATGGACTGGTTGTCGCCCAATTATGTTATTCTTGATTGTCACGCTAAAACCGTGACGCTGGCTATGCCATGATTTCTACGATTAGAGTGGAGAGGTACCTTAGAGTATACTCCCAGCAGAGTTATTTCATTTCTTAAAGCTCAACGAATGGTTTAGAAGGGGTGTGACGCGTATCTAGCTTATGTGAGAGATGTCAGTATTGATACCCTTACAGTTGAGTCAGTCCCAGTAGTGAGTGACTTTCCAGATGTGTTTCTAGCTGATCATCTGGGTATGCCGCCCGACAGAGATATTGATTTTGGCATTAATTTGTTGTCGGGCACTCAGCCCATCTCTATTCCTCCATATCGTATGGCTCCTCCTGAGTTGAAGGAATAGTTACAGGAATTGCTTGATAAGGGATTCATTCAGCCCAGTGTGTTACCTTGGGGTGCTCCTGTCTTGTTTGTAAAGAAAAAGGATGGTTCTATGCGTATGTGCATTGATTATCGCCAGTTGAACAAAGTTACAGTGAAGAACATGTATCCTTTGCCTCGTATTGATGACCTATTTGATTAGTTACAGGGTACCAGAGTGTTTTCCAAGATTGACTTACGTTCAGGCTATTATCAGTTGAAGATTCGGGAGCCAGATATCCCAAAGACTGCCTTCAGGACTCGGTATGGTCACTACGAGTTCCTTGTGATGTCTTTTGGGCTGACCAATGCCCCAACAACTTTTATGCACTTGATGCACAGTGTGTTCCGGCCTTATATTGACTCGTTCATCATTGTGTTTATTGACAATATTCTGGTGTACTCCCAGACTCGGGAGGATCATGAGCAGCACTTGAGGACTATGCTTCAGACCTTGAGAGAAAAGAAATTATATGCGAAATTTTTAAAGTGTGAGTTTTGGCTAGACTTAGTGGCATTCTTGGGTCATGTAGTATCGAGTGATGGGATTCGGGTGGATCCGAAGAAGGTGGAAGCAGTGCAGAGTTGGCCTAGACCATCATCAGCTATGAAGATCCGGATTTTTCTTGATTTGGCGGGGTATTACCGTCGTTTTGTAGAGGGATTCTCATCTATTGCAGCACCTATGACCAGGCTGACCCAGAAGGGTGCTCCGTTCATGTGGACAAAGGAGTGTGAGGAGAGCTTTCAAAAGCTCAAGACAGCTTTGACTACAGCCTCAGTATTGGTATTGCCTACAAGTTCAAGGTCTTATACTGTATATTGTGATGCGTCGCGGATTGGTCTCGGTACGGTGTTGATGCATGATGGTAGGGTGATTGCCTATGCATCTAGATAACTGAAGGTGCATGAAAAGAACTATCCTATCCACGACCTTGAGTTAGCAGCTATTGTTCATGCCTTGAAGATTTGGCGGCACTACTTGTACGGTGTCCCTTGTGAGATTTACACCGATCACCGGAGTTTGCAGCATCTGTTCAAGCAGAAGGATCTTAATTTGCGTTAGAGGAGGTGGTTAGAGCTGCTTAAGGATTATGATATCACTATTTTGTACCACATTGGGAAGGCTAATGTGGTGGCCGATGCTTTGAGTCACCGGGTAGAGAGTTTGGGGAGCTTAGCATATCTACCAGCAGCAGAGAGGCCATTGGCGTTTGATATTCAGGCTTTAGCTAACCAGTTTGTTAGATTGGATATTTCTGAGCCGAGTTGAGTATTGGCTTGTGTGGTCTCTCGGTCTTCTCTTTATGATCATATCAGGGAGGGTCAGTATGATGACCCTCTTCTGCTTGTCCTTAAGGACACGGTCCAGCACGATGATGCTAAGGAGTTCACTATTAGGGATGATGGTGCATTGAGGATACAGGGCAGACTATGTGTGCCTAATGTGGATGGTTTGCATTATTTGATTCTCTAGGAGGCTCACAGTTCGTGGTACTCCATTAATCCGGGTGTCGCGAAGATGTATCAGGACTTGAGGCAGCATTACTGGTGGAGAAGAATAAAGAAGGACATAGTGGAACATATAGCTTGGTGTCTAAATTGCCAACAGGTGAAGTATGAGAATCAGCGGTCAGGTGGGTTACTTCAGAAGTTAGAGATTCCAGAGTGGAAATGGGAGCAGATCACTATGGATTTCGTTGTTGGACTCCCACGGACTCAGCGGAGGTTTGATGCAGTTTGGGTGATTGTGGATAGGCTAACCAAGTCAAATCATTTCCATCATATGATGACTACCTATTCTTCTAAGCAGCTGGCTCGAATTTATATCCGCGAGATTGTCACGCTTCATGGAGTACCAGTATCTATCATCTCTGATCGGGGTACGCAGTTTACATCACGGTTCTGGAGGGTTGTACAGCAGGAGTTGGGTACTGGGTTGAGTTGAGCACATCATTTCACCATCAGACGGACGGACAGTCCGAGCGCACTATTCAGATACTGGAGGATATGCTCCGCGCTTGTGTGATAGATTTTGGGGGTGCTTGGGATCAGTTCTAGCCATTTGCGGAGTTTGCCTACAACAACAGTTATCAGTCGAGCATTCAGATGGCACCGTATGAGGATCTGTATGGTAGGCGGTGTCAATCTCCAGTGGGTTGGTTCGAGCCGGGCAAGGCTAGATTATTGGGTACGGACTTGGTTTAGGATGCCCCAGAAGATTCATGATGTTGCATTCATGGTTGGAGAGCGGGTCTTGCTCCAGGTTTCGCCTATGAAGGGCGTTATGAGGTTCGGAAAGAAGGGCAAGCTGAGCCCAAGGTTTATCGGCCCATCTGAGGTGTTACGACGTGTTGGGGAGGTTGCTTATGAGCTTGCCTTGCCTCCCAGTCTTGCAGGGGTCCATCCAGTATTCCATGTTTCTATGCTCCGGAAATATCACGGTGATCCGTCTCATGTGTCGGATTTCAGCTCAGTCCAGTTGGACAAAGATCTATCTTATGTTGAGGAGCCAGTGGCTATTTTGGACAGGCAGGTTCGAAAGCTGAGGTCAAAGATCATTGCTTTCATGAAGGTTCAGTGAAGGGGTCAGCCGGTCGAGGAGGCGACTTGGGAGACCGAGCATGATATGCGCAGCCGTTATCCTCATCTGTTTACCACTTCAGGTATGTCTCTATGCTCATTCGAGGACGAACGATTGTTTTAAGACGGGGAGGATGTAACGACCCGGTCGGTCATTTTGAGTGTATTTGCCCCGATCCCCTATTAACTGCTTCCCCCGTATCTTTTTCTGCTTATGTGACTTGCCGGGAGGTTGTTGTTGTGGTTTTGGAGTGAATTGGGACACTTAGTCTCTAAAACGGAAGCTTAAGCCTTAGGATTTTGACCGTAGTCAGAACTGTGTGAAAATTACTCCGGAATGGAGTTTCGTCGGTTCCGTTAGCTCCGTTCAGCGATTTTGGACTTATGAGCGTGTCCGGAATGTGAACCGGAGGTTTGTAGCTGATTTAGGCTTGAATTGGCTAAAGTCGAATTTTGGAGATTTTGACCGGTAGTGGACTTTTTGATATCGGGGTCGGATTCCGATTCCGAAAGTTGGAATAGGTCCGTAATGTTGAATATGACTTGTGTGCAAAATTTGAGGTCAATCGGACATGGTTTTGTAGGTTTCGGCATCAATTGTAGAAATTTAAAGTTTTAAGTTCATTAAGTTTGAAGTGGAGGGTGATTCGTGTTTTTAGCATTGTTTGATGTGATTTGAGGGCTCGACTAAGTTCGTATGGTATTTTAGGACTTGTTGGTATATTTGGTTGAGGTCCCGGGGGCCTCGGGTGTGTTTCGGATGCTTAACGAATTGAATTTGGACTTAGGCAAATGGCTGAAGCTTTTGGTTTCTAGTATTTTCGCACCTGCGGTGGAGAAACCGCAGGTGCGGGATCGCACGTGCGGAGTGAAGGGCGCAGGTGCGCTGTTGGTCAAGAAGGTCTGTGAGCGCATGTGCGGATGTCAAGCCATAGGAGCGGGCTCGCAGGTGCGGCTCAAAGCTCGTAGATGCGGTCCTAACCATTGAAGCCATTTTTGCATCTGCGATGAGTTTTCTGCAGGTACGATTGAAGGCTCGTAGAAGCGAGTTTGCTGGGCAGAAAATAGGATTTCGAGGGTTGTTTTCCCATTTCGATTTTGGGATTTTGAGAGCTCAGATTGGGCGATTGTTTGAGGGATTTTCAGAGAAAACTTTTGGGTAACGATTCTTAACTCATTTATGGTTATATTCTACTAATCTATGGTTGATTTCATCATTTAATTTCGGATTTGGGTTGAAATTTTGGGGAAAATGGGAAGAAGTTCTTCAACTAAGATTTTGGGTTTGGATTGAGATTTTGACATCGAATTTGGATAATTTTGGTACGAGTGAACTCATGAGGGAATGGGAGTTCATATTTTATGAATTTTACCCGATTCCGAGACGTGGGCCCGGGGAGACTTTTTGGGGCGATTTTCTAATTTCTTGCTTTAGCTTTGATTTCATTAATTAGATTAATTTCTTATAGTTGTATTTATGGTATGTAATTGATTTTGGCTAGATTTGAGGCATTCGGAGTCGGATATTCGTGGAAAAGACATTGTTACTGATTGATTGAGCTTGGTTTGAGGTAAGTGGCTTGCATAACCTTGTGTGGGAGAAATCCCCTTAGAATTTGGTACTGTTGTGATATGTGAGCGTCGTGTACGTGAGGTGACGAGTACGTACACGGACTATTTATTGTAAAAACTCGATTTTTTTAACTGAGTAGCAACCTGTTTTCCTTTAATTTGAGTTATATCGTTTAAATAAGTATTAGTCTGTTTTCATTATTAATTGAGCTATTCTTATATGTGTAGTTATCCTGTTTAGTCTAATATCGCATGTCTACGTGATTTAACTGTTTATTTGAACTCTGTGAAGCATGCCTAGTTGATTTCCTGCTTTTCCTTGTTCTTTATCAGTATAACTGTAGAAATCTTGCTATTAACTGTTGTATTTGTCGGTTTGAGCTGTGTGTTAACTTTTGAGACTACGAGGCGATACCTCGGGAGTTCTCCCTGTATATTTACTTTTGAGACTACGAGGCGGTTCCTCAGGAGTTCTCCCTGCACATTTACTTTTGAGACTACGAGGCGGTTCCTCGAGAGTTTTTCCTGTATATTTATTTTGGGACTACGAGACGGTATCTCGGAAGGTCCTCTATTGTTTACCCATGTGTGTTGCAATGTTGCCTTGCTGTATTTCCTTTTGTTAAATTCTAGTCTCTTATTATACTGCATATTCTCCTGCTTTATTTATTATATACCAGTGGGCCTAACCTGACCTCGTCACTACTCGATCGAGGTTAGGCTTGGCACTTATTGGGTACCGTTGTGGTGTACTCATGCTACTCTTCTGCACATGTTATTTTGTGTGCAGATCCAGGTACTTCTTATCAGCCCTGCTACTAGCTAAGAGTGCTTGCTGTTGTACGGAGATTTCAAGGTATATCTGCCGCGTCCGCAGACCACAGAGTCCCTCTCTATTCTCCCCTATGTCATTTACCTTCCGTACTTCTCTTGTTAGACTGTGGTGTATAGAGATACTAGATTCCTTCTGTAGCTTGTGACTTATGATATATCGGGTTTTGGGAAGACTGTGTATTTATAGAGTATTGGTTATTGTACATGCCGAGCGACATTGTTACTAGTTATTTAGTTATCCACTGCTGTTAGTTGTCAAGTTTTACTTCCGTTTTGTTATTTTTCAAAATTTGTTAGGCTTACTCAGTCGTAGAGATTAGGTGCCGTCACGACGTTATACGGAGGGAGTTTGGGTCGTGATACCGTTCCCTCCCCATTTCCGTCGAGGGCGCAAGATAGCAAGCACGCTATAGTGCGCTTATAATAATAATGGCTGAGTCTTGATATATATATATATATATATATATATATATATATATATATATATATATATATATAACACTTGGTCCTAGAGTTTATGAATCCATCTCTTCTTAACAAAATTAAATTTATATGACATTCTAGTGGTCCAATTTACAAGTTCTATTTTTAAAAAAATTGTTGTTTATCTCAAAATTATATATCGGCACTTTCTTAAAAGGGTATTTATAGCTTTTAAGATTTACATAACCACTTTTTATTGGAGAAGTTCAAAATTTTCATTACCCGATAGTACTAATCTTTTGCATGTCCGGTGCCAAAGTCAAGGAATGATTAAGCCGACAACCCCTAGACTATGTAATATATTTATCTGCTGGATTTTCGAGTATTTTACTAGAGGTTTTTGATATCCTTATGTAATTCCTCCGAAGCACACATACTCATGTGCAGGACAAGTAATACTAAAGCGAGCTCCCCATTCATTAGATAGAGAAGATCACCAAAACTTCGTAATCCAAAGTCGAGTTTATGCCAATACCAAGAGCTCAAATCAAATTGGTATGTCACAACTTTCAAAACTAAATTAGTCCTATATTTATTCTTTAATTGAATTTTTTTTCTCATATGAAATTACAGAAAACAATCCATTTTAAGTTAAATATCATCAACTTTGAGTCATATATCACTGACGCAACTAATGAAACTTGAAGGATCAAAACTATTGAAAGTATAATTAAGACACTTTTAAACTTAACATTTTTGTTATTTTCAATCTGTGACTTCTCATGTTCTTTTTTAGATTACATTACTCTTTTCGGGAATTTTTTGCCAGAATCTTTCTTCAGGTAATGCGTTTTAGTGTCACTATTGATAACATATTAACATACTTAGCAATATTTATTTGAATATGTAGGTTTATATTTCTTGATTATGTAAAGAACTGATCAATTATCATGATTTGGTTGATGCGACATTTTGGGCATACTGAAAATTAAGTCTCTGTTTAAGGCCAGGGTTGTTATGATTTTCGTATTGCTCCTATATTTTTATATTGTTTTGCTTAATTCAGAACAAAATTCCAGTTTTTCTGTGTTACTTTTTATTATCTGGTTTAATATATTTGTCATTTCCCCCTTCTCTCAGGTCTGTTTATATTGTTGGCTCTGTTTGTTTCTAATGCATGTTGATTTATATCCTGCATTCATATAAAATTTTATTTACAAAACAAGTATTTTTGTTGTGTGTAGGGATGGCAATTTGAGTTCAAACGAATTTAATCCGCCCCGCCTGCCCAAGGTTGAAACGGTAATTGACTCACCCATTCGTTGAACTCAGCTCATCTTGACACAACACATCTTAGCTCATATAAAGTTGTGCTGATTTGTAGTCCAAATTGATCAACGAGTAACATTGTTAAAATATCTTAAAAATAATTTTGTTTTGTTTAATATATTATATATGACCATAACAAAAAAAAAAGTTTTATTTAATAATTAAAAAATTCATAAGAAAATCACACACATTAATTAAAGCTTGATAAGAGTTGGGCGAGTAGGGTTGTTGGCCTGAGTAAGTTTGTTTTGATAATTGACAAAGAAACACATACATAAACTATGTCCATACACAATGTACATAGGACACGGGCAGATTCAAGCACAAGGCATGCACGTGAAGGAGATAAGAACAACTGGTTATAGCTGATATCTCCTGAACGAAAAGGTTGTTTAATTGATAAGGAGTAGGACTCCTTACTTAAAGAGAACTCTATCTAAGATAAGGGAGGAGTTAGAAGTTGAAGATAACTAGAACTCTTCCACCAAGGAAGAGTATAGCATTATAACTCTAGTTATTTCTTATTCTACTAACCCTATATATATATAGGGTTAGTAGAATAAGAAATAACTAGAGTATATATATATATATATATATATATATATATATATATATATATATATATATATATATATATATATATATATATATATATATATATATATATATATATATATATATATATATATATATATATATATATATATATATATATATATATATATATATATATATATATATATATATATATATATATATATATATATATATATATATATATATATATATATATATATATATATATATATATATATATATGTGATTCAAGCGTGCGAACTTGAAACTACATGAACTAGATAGAAGAACCAGTTCCTAGTGTCTGTCTTTTATTCTAGTTTCATTGTAGTAGGACTTTTGAGTTGTACCTTTCAGCTTTGTCTAGAAGCATTTATACTAGGTATTCTGAGTGTATTGTTCAAGTTAGAGATAACTTGAAATGGTCGTAACAGCCTGAGGCTGGTTGCCACAAAGGGTTAGAGGTAATCCTTAGGATTACAAGAGTTTTGTAAACGCTGTTTTTGGCTCAGTGATTTAATGAAGTGTTGGAAAAAATCCTACTGGGTAGTAGGTCGTGGTATTTTCACCTTTTGAGCCAGGTATTTTTTACGTAAAAATACTCGTGTTTTTTACTTTCTGCACTTATTATTCCGCAACTATAGTGTAAGGAACGCATAGAAGAACCAGGTTCTTCGATAATCCAGTGCACAAGAAAATTGGACACCGCACAAATCACTCCCCTCTTGTGTGGTATGAAGTATAAACATCAATTGGTATCAGAGCGAGTTATCTTTGAAGAGTCTAACACCTTTGGAGAAGATCAAGATGAGTGCACCACCTTGAAATTGGGAAGGGCAATTCACGGCTAGGCCACCACTCTTTAATGGCCAGTACTACTCTTAGTGAAAGTCAAGAATGAGAGATCACGTTCAGGGAGAGGACTATGAGCTATGAGACATTGTCACTGATGGTCCACTAGCTACCTTGAAAAAAAATGTTGAAGGAGTAGATGTGCCAAAGACAAGAGCTGTTTGCAATTCTCAGGATCTGAAGAAGTGGAAAAAGAATGCCAAAGCCAAGAAGTATCTTGTTTGTGGACTTGGTCTAGATGAGTACAGTAGAATCCAAGGTTATTCTACTGCTAAGCAAATTTGGGACATACTGGAAGTGGCCCATGAAGGAACAACTTAGGTGAAGAGATCTAGAGGAACTATATTGTACTCTCAGTATGAAAACTTTGCTATGAAGGATGGAGAAACCATTTAAGAGATGTACACAAAATTCACTACATTGACAAATAAACTAAAATCTCTCGAAAGGATTATCTCTGAAGAAGAAAGAGTTGAGAAGATGCGTATTAGGGTCTTTCTAATTACTTAGGAAAGCAAGATCACTGTCATCCAGGAATCAAAGAATATTTCTACTCTCCCTCTCGATGAATTGATGGGAATCTCACTGCCAATGAACTTAGGAGAAAAACCACGAAAATGGATTTACCTAGGAAGGAAAGAAGTCTGGCACTCAGAATCACTGAGGGTTCTGATTTAGAAGATGATAAAAAGGCAATGATCACCAAAGACTTCAAGAAGTACCTAAGGAGAGGAAAGGGTTCTTCAAGAAGTGGAAGCTACAGTAAGGCAAGAGCTCCGGAGAAGCAAACCAATGATGGCTACTACTAGTGTGGAAAGAATGATCACATGATAAAAAACTTTCCTTTGTGGGAAATTGAGTGGAAGAAGGAAAGAGCTAAACGAAGGAACATGAAGAAGGAACAGGATCATCCCAAGAAAGGTAAAAACAAAGGATCAACCAAGGCTATGGTCGCTTCTTGAGGAGAAAGCTCAGATGATGATGAACGAGCATTAATGGCTATTGGAGAATCTGATGAAGAAACTGAGGTAAGTGTCTATCATCTCAAAGACAAGATTAAATTCTTATCTAAAGAAAAATTATCTGAATTATTACTAGAGTTGATTGATGAATCTGAGGATGTGAATAATGAAAAAGAATAGTTGTCAAAAGAATGTGTGATTTTGAAAGCTAAGTGTAAAAATCTGAAACTTACGGCTTGTGAAACTGAGAGTGAAAGTACTATGTTAAAGAACCAGGTTCATGCACTTGATATAACTATCCTAGAACTTAGATCTGAAAATCTAAAATTGAAATTAGGAATAAGTAAAAAGACAGTTGGTCACACACAACTCACCTTAGAAGAAAATATAGGAACAATGAACGATGCGTTATATAAACGGGATGAACTGATAAGAGTTTTAAAGGAGGATCTATACAGAACTTGTAAATGGAGCAGGTCCTCTGATGCACTTTCATGGCTACAAGAACACCATAGTAGCAACAAAAGAAGACTTGACATTGGGAACTCTGCGCCTAAGTGGGATCCCAAAAATAAGTACTCACACTCCTTGAGAATAAGATTTGTACATACTGTGGAAGCACTGGTCACTTCAAGAGTGATTACACTGCAAAAGAAAAGGCATAGCAAAAGAACAAAAATTTTGTTCTAGGGAAAAATAGGCTGCCAAGTTGCGCTAAAAAGAACATGACTTTTCCTTTTGCCTATAGAAAGGGACCCAAACTAGTTTGGGTTCCTAAAACTAACCCCTGATTTCTTTTTGTAGGCCCAAGTGAAGGGAAGCAGCCAAATATGGTATATGGATAGTGGCTGCTCAAAGCACATGACATGAAGTAAGAACCAGTTCCTTTCACTTGAGGACCTTAAAGGAGGTAATGTCTCCTTTGGAAATGGAAAGAAAGTTGAGATCATTGGGGTTGGAAAGGTTGGTAAGTCTGATTCTCACTCTATTGAGAATGTCTACTTGATAGATGGACTAAACTACAGCCTAATAAGTGTATCACAATTGTGTGATAGAGGTAACATGGTAGCCTTCACCTCTACAAAATGCTTTGTGATTAATCTTACCACTGACAAGATAGTTTTGCAGGGAAAAAGAGTGAATAACATATATGTGGTGGATCTGTCCACACTTTCAGATAATGAACTCACTTGCTTAAGTGTGTTGGACAATGATCCCCTCCTTTGGCATAAAAGACCTGGACATGCCCCAAAAGAATATGTGTTATTGGTGATGGGTTAAAGAGTTTTTTCAATTAAAGTGACAAATTTGAGTCGAGATTATTTTATTTACATAGTCGCTACTTGAGATAGATTTTTTGGGTGTTCCAAGTCACCTTTTATTTGAATCCTTATTCAAAGGAAGATTTGACACTTTTATTATTTGGTCTGCGAAGACAAAGTCCGAGTAAGAAATTATATTGACCGGAAAAAAGGTGTAAGGCATTCCCCAAGTCCCGTGGTTCTAGCACGGTCGCTTTATTGACTTAAACTTGGCTTGAATTAATTTTGGACACAACTGTGTTTTATCTAATTTTTATGTATTACCTATCCGCTTTTATTTCTTGATTATTAGAATTATTAAAAAAATAATTTGAATAATATTATGTTGTCAAAACCACGGTACGCAAGCGAGTGCGTGATCGAATAACAAAATTTATTAACTTATCATAATTACGCCTTGCAAGCGAATCCGAAATCATGACAATCAATTATTTGTAGTACTTTTGAGAAATTACTACATTTGTGATTAAGGAAATTAGTTTTAGGAAATTATTAAATGCCACTATCATGCTACGCAAGCGAATCCGCGATTAGAACAAGAGATTAATTAAATTAAAAAATAATTAAGCTATGGAGATTATAGAATTAATTTACTAAATATTAAATATCACGCTACGCAAGCGAGTCCGTGAATAAAAAAATTAAAGTGCGCGCTTAAAGCATGCTACGATGTTCATTAATTATTTTTCTAAAACTAATTTGAGATTATTGTAAGGCCACCCAAGCCAATCTTATTGGCCCCCAAAATCCTTTTGTTCCAATTTACTACCGTAACCACTTAATTATCTAAATGTTCATTCTTGATTTTTTATCAAAAGATCCTTTCCCAGCCCAATTACTACCTAAAAATCCAGTTCAAATTCTCAAACCTTACTATTTCTTATTTCTTAGTTTACTCTATTAACATAACTAATCAATTCACAGACAGAACAAAGATAATACATTATCCTCAAACAATTAACATCCAAAATAATCAGGGAGCTAAATGAACTAAAAATAAGAAAGGGTGTCTACGATAAATTGAGCACATAAACAAACAAAGCTCTTAAATAAGGAGAAAACAACTAAAGCAAGTGTAATGTTAATACCGAGAGAACAAATAGATCTAAAATATTCATCAAACTAGCGAGTTAAGAAAAAACAAAATAAAATTGCAAGTAAGATGGATTTTCTGGAATAAAGCTTCAAAAGAATATATAAGAGAACAACAAAGAAGGAAAAAATAGACCTTTTATACCTTCCAATTTATCAAAAGCTTTCCGCCGGTTTATAAGGTAGACGAGAAAAACATGCCGACGAAATTGAATGGAACGATTCATCAAAAAAACCTCATTGGAAACCTCGAATGAGCTCCATTGACTCGACTGAATTTGAACGGCGGCTTCGAGTGTTGAAGAGGTTGTTTCACGACTGAACGGTCATTTTCGTAACGGTTTCGGGGTGTTTTGGGGCTGGAATTTGGGTATCTACATGGCAGATATTTGGTGGTTTAACAAGTGATTATGAGGACTGATTCACAGTTGAAGAATATGGTCATTTCAGCAGTTTTTTTAGCCCTTTTTGGATTGGATTTGGGGTGATTTCCGGCTTGGTTTAAGGGCTGCTTTACATGGTGTTTTTCAGCTATGTTTATGAAGGTTTTTGGCTGGTTTTTGGCTGATTTTGCTGGGAAAGAGAGCTGCTTTTGGAGGTCATTTTTGGACTATTTTGGGGGTGATTTTGGGCTGGAATTTAAACTGGTTTTACAGCCGAACTACTGCGGCGTTTTTGCGCATGTTGCAGCTAATTTTTATTTGATTAATAGAGCTTTAGGGACTGACTTTCATGGCTAAAAAATAGGCTCTTTAGAGGGTGTTGAGGGTGGTTTAATGGAGGTAATTTTAGGAAAAAGATGAATATGTGGTGAGGAAGAAGAAAAAGTGGAAGGCAGCTGATTTTTCTCCTCCTCCCTCAATGTCTCTCTCTTTTGTGTCTTTGTGTGCTTGTCCGATCTTTTTTTTTGTATTTGGGTTGATGGAGGTTTTATTAAGTGAGGGAGGTGAATGGGGGACAAAGAGTGGGGGACATAAGTGAGGGACAAGGAGTGAGGGACATAAGTGAAGAATGAGTGGAAAAGTGGAGTGGGAAAAGTGAGAAGTTAGGTATCGAGGAGAGTGGAAAAAATTCAAGCACGGTAAAAAATTAGGTGCTCATAGCATGCCCTTCTTTGCTTGGAAATATGAAGAATTTTCAGGCAAATAAAATATGAGCTATATGTCTAATTTTTTGCCATACCATTATTCAAAAGGGAAGAGATAAGAGAAAAGAGTGCAACCAAGTCTTGATTTGGACGACCTACATATCTCGGGTTATGAGGTAATCAGGTCGTGTGTAGTTTAAGAAGAGTGATGAAATGATGAGTTGGAGAGTCGAGTGAGGTTTTGTCGAGACTTCGATCTGTGGTCCTGTTATTACATCAAAACCAAAAAAAAACTAAACAAGCCTATCAGCTATGAGTTACAAGATTCCTATTTATAAATCTTCTAAAACTTGATCTTGAGTCTTGACTGTTCTCCACATAGACTATGATCTGAACCTTGATGCTTTCTAGCTGTAGATACTTGTTCATTTTTCTATGGCTTCTTCTAATCAAAATGGGAAATGCAATGCTCGTGACTTCAGTCATGTGTTAAGCAGTCCATATATTTTCTATCTGCTTTTGCATTTGGATTCACTTCTTTTCCTTTTCTTTTCTTTATTTTGGATTGAGAATTCTTCTTTTGGTCATCTCGAACCCTGTGCCTCGAGGTAAAACCTGCTCAGACACCAAAATAAATAAACGAACGGAATTTTTCTTCCCCAGTTTTCACTAACCTACTTCTTTATTGAAAGTAATAAAATATCGAGAATGGTGTACCCTAAAAAGATCATGATGATTTGATTTATTTTTTTTTTGGTTGGTGCTTCTTTATTGTCAAAAAGATGTTTCAACTAAGGATTGGTGTACCTTATGTTGGGAAAATGTGGTCAGGGAATGGTATACCCTATATTGCCAATGATATCAGGGAGTAGTGTACCCTACATTTAAGATCAAATCAACTAGGGAGTGGTGTAACATATGTTGGAAAACACAGCTAGGGATTGGTGTACCTTATACCGGTAAGGAGATCAGGGAGTGGTATATCTTGCATTTAAGCTCACATCAACTAGAGAGTGGAGACCCTATGTTGGAAAATATAGCTAGGGATTGGTTTATCCTATACTGGTAAGGAGACTAGGGAGTGGTGACCCTATGTCGGAAAACACAACTAGGGATTGGTGTACCCTGAAACTGGTAAGGAAATGTAACCAAGGGTTGATACCCTGTATTACAGAAAAAGAATGTAATCAGGGGTTGGTGCCCTCTATTACTAAAAAAAATACAACCAGGGGTTGGTGCCCTGTATTACTGAAAAAGAAATGTAACCAGGGGTTGGTGCCCTATATTAATGAAAAGGAAATAGAACCAGGGGTTGGTGCCCTGTATTACTGAAAAGGAAATATAACCAGGGGTTGGCGCCCTGTATTACTGAAAAGAAAATGTAACCAGGGGATGGTGCCTTGTATTACGGAAAAGGAAATATAATTACTGAAAAGGAAATGTAACTAGGGGTTGGCGCCATGTATTACTGAAAAGTAAATGTAACCAGGGGTTGGCGCCCTGTAATACTGAAAAGGAAATGCAACCAGGGGATGGTACCCTGTATTACAGAAAAGGAAATGTAACCAGGGGATGGTGCCCTATATTACGGAAAAGGAAATGTAATTACTGAAAAGGAAATGTAACCAGGGGTTGGCGCCCTGTATTACTGAAAAGGAAATGTAACCAGGGGTTGGCACCCTGTATTACTGAAAAGGAAATGTAACCAGGGGTTGGCTCCCTATATGACGGAAAAAGAAATGTAACCAGGGGTTGGCGCCCTATATTACTGAAAAGGAAATGTAACCAGGGGTTGGCGCCCTATATTACGTCAAAGGAAATATAACCAAGGGTTGGCGCCCTGTATTACGGAAAAAGAAATATAACCAGGGGTTGGTGCCCTGTATTACTGAAAAGGAAATATAACCAAGGGTTGGCGCCATGTATTACTGAAAAGGAAATGTAACCAAGGGTTGGCGCCCTGTATTACTGAAAAGAAAATGTAACCAGGGGATGGTGCCCTGTATTACGGAAAAGGACATGTAACCAGGGGTTGGTGCCCTATATTACTTAAAAGGAAATATAACTAGGGGTTGGTGAAATGTATTATTGATAAGGAAATGTAACCGAGGGTCGATACCCTGTATTACTAATAAAATGATGAATCCCCTGGGATAAAAGGTTCTACCTAGGTTAAACTACGAAAATCAAGCATGGGCGAGGAGTACTTCTGCCCGGATTAAGCTACGAAAAGCAAGCCTGGGTGAAGAGTACTTCTACCCGAAAATATAAGCTGGATCCCCTTAGGCGAAAAGGTTCTATCTGGGTTAAGCTACGAAAAGCAAGCCTGGGCGAAGAGTACTTCTACCCGGAAATATGAGTTGGATCCCCCTAGGTGAAAAGGTTCAACCTGGGTTAAGCTACGTAAAACAACCTGAGCGAAGAGTACTTCTACCCGGAGCGCTGAGCTGGATCCCCCTAGGCGAAACAGTTCTACCTGAGTTAAGCTAAATAAAACTACATGAGCAAGAAGTACTTCTACTCGAAATTATGAGCTGGATCCCCCTAGGCGAAAAGGTTCTACCTGGGTTAAGCTATGTAAAACATCCTAAGCGAAGAGTACTTCCACCCGGAACTATGAGCTGGATCCCCCTATGCGAAAAGGTTCTACCTGGGTTAAGCTACGAAAATGAGAGGTATGAGAAGTAATGATGCATGCTAAAAATAAAGGAAAGTAGAGATTTTGAGGAAACTTACCTTTGGTGACATTCGTCCTTTAGGAATTACCATTATGCGCTGCTTTATTCCTGCTTCAAACAAAGAAAAATTGTGAGTGTTCAAAGTGGTGATCAGTTTGTGGCCTTGATGCCCTGAGTAGTTTGAATTCACGGTCACTCCATTGTCGAAGAACTAATTTTGTCAGTGTGGTACCGAGGCGCTCGGATACTCTATATCGCTTTCTGGAGACATTGTCTTTTGGACGTTGCCCCTGGCTGTTTCATACCCGGATGTCCATGGTACCACTAATCCTTGTCCCTAAGTCAAGGCAATTTTCCTTTGAAATCAAACTTAGTTGTTTTGCACCCAGAACCAGTTTGTGTCTGTAGTGCTTATCAACTTTTTCCATGAAGCAAGTCTTGCTTAGGCGACTTTTTCAATTTCTTTGAGACACTTTGTCCGCCATATCAAAAGAGATCATAGATGGATTCCTGCCTTCGGCAATGCCGTATATGCTCCAAATTGTGCTCGGTACTACGGGGAAACTGTAGCCAGTTTTGCAGCCATTTCTTTGCTTTAGTTTTGATGCAATATTAGACCGAAAGGGAATCAAAGAAAAATTATGGGAAAAATAGAAGAGCAATTAAAAGGAATTGTGTCTAAACAAAAGGTGTCCCTTTCGGGGAGAGGAATATGGAGACTTATCTGGAGGTATGTGCCGACTTCAATAAATCATGACATGCATTTTGGACTGAACGCCTGATCCGTCTGAGCTGTCTAATTCTCAAAATCCGCCGCAAATGTTCATCTTGAAACTGTCTTCGTTGTGCTCATGCCGGAGCATCGAAGACCCTCATTAGGCTAGTAGCGCCCTTTGCGGGTTTTCGCTAACTGACCTCTCTCATATCTCTACTCACTGTCGCCTTATGATGCCCATCTGGGTTTTCACCAATAAGACTCTCTCATTTCTCTGCTCACTGTCGCCTTACAGTGCCCATACGGGTTTTTACCGATAAGACTCTCTCATTTCTTTTTCTTTTTTTTGACTAAGATACTGCGTGCGGAAGGTTGCCAAACGCCCTTGGCATGTGGACTTCAAACATTCTCAAAGATCGATCAGAAGTTCCTAACAGGGAAAAGGCTAAAAGAACCTTGAACTGAATTACAACTTTTGGAACCATTTTTACCCAAAAAAAAGAAGGCGTAAAATAAAAAAAACTTCTGCCCCAGTTCTGGAGTATTAGAAATATGGATTTTTTGTTGAGATGGGACCGAACGCAGGGTAAGGCTGCTTATGTATCCTTTTGGAATCAGGTCAGACGTAGTTCACTGACTTAGAAGATTTGTTTTTTTTTCTCTTTATTTTACATGTACACGGGTTCCAAAAGGAGGAAAAACCAAGAAGACAAATATGGCTCAAAAAGGTTAACTTTGGATGACACATATTTGGGG
This sequence comes from Nicotiana tabacum, assembly GCF_000715075.1. Classification (NCBI taxonomy): domain Eukaryota; kingdom Viridiplantae; phylum Streptophyta; class Magnoliopsida; order Solanales; family Solanaceae; genus Nicotiana; species Nicotiana tabacum. Next base: position 24,782,177 of record NC_134091.1, read on the forward strand.
TAGTGAGCAAAGATAGCCTTCGTTATATCGATCTGAGAAAATCATGCGTGGAAGTTATATAGTGGGTATGTATCAAACATAATATCTTTTGACTGCATCTGCGTTGATAGTCATGTTTGGTACCAGTCCTTTTTCATCTACCAAGTGCAAGGCCCCTTTCAGTAACACTTTATTAATGATGTAGGGTCCTTGCCAGTTCGGGGCGAACTTTCCTTTAGCTTCCACTTGGTGTGGAAGAATGCATTTCAAAATGAGTTGGCCTACCTCAAAGTGCCTTGGATGCACTTTCTTGTTGTAAGCGCGTGCCATTCTTTGCTGGTATAATTGGCCAAAACATACTGCTGCAAGCCATTTTTCATCAATCAGCATCAGTTGTTCCAAATGGGTCTTTACCCATTCTGTATCCTCAATCTCCGACTCCACAATGATCCGGAGAGAGGGTATTTTAACTTCAGCTGGTATTACAGCTTCCGTCCCATATACCAGCAGATAAGGAGTTGCACCAACAGATATGCGAACAGTTGTGCGGTATCCCAAAAGAGCAAAAGGCAACTTTTCATGCCATTGCCTGGACCCTTGGATCATCTTCCTAAGGATCTTCTTGATGTTCTTGTTGGCCGCTTCAACGGCTCCATTGGCTTTAGGCCAGTAAGGGGTAGAATGGCGATGCACAATTTTAAATTGCTCGTATACCTCTTTCATCAGATGACTATTTAGATTGGCTGCATTGTCGGTGATAATGGTCTTTGGGATACCAAAGCGACAGATGATATTGTAATGAACAAAGTCTACCACTGCTTTCTTGGTGACTACTTTGAAAGTAACTGCCTCCACCCACTTGGTGAAGTAATCAATGGCGACCAGAATGAATCTATGCCCGTTTGAAGCCTTTGGCTCAATTGTCCCAATAACATCCATTCCCCAAGCAACAAAAGGCCAAGGAGAGGACATGGGATGCAACTCCGAAGGAGCCGAGTGAATCAGGTCACCATGAATCTGGCATTGGTGACACTTGCGAACAAAATTGAAACAATCTCGCTCCATAGTAAGTCAATAATACCCTGCCCGCAGAATCTTCTTCGCCAAAACATATCCATTCATGTGAGGTCTGCATACCCCCGAATGCACTTTACTCATGATCCGCTCAGCTTCTGTGGCATCTATGCATCTCAACAAGTTCAAATCTGGGGTCCTTTTGTACAAAATTTTCCCATTCAGGAAGAAAACATCGTCGAGTCGCCTTATATTTCTTTTTTGATCTCCCTTGGCATGCTCTGGGTATTCTCTTATTTTCAGGAATCGTTTTATGTCATGATACCATGGTTCACCATCTGGTTCTGTCTCAATTGTATTGCAGTAACCATGTTGATTCCGAACTTGGATTTATATTGGATCGATATGAGTGTTGCCCGGATAAGGGAGCATCGAGGCTAAAGTAGCCAAAGCATCGACTAGCTCGTTGTGAAACCTGGGAATGTACCTAAATTTGATGGATTTGAATCTTTTGCTCAGGTCTTGTACACATTGTCTGTATGGAATAAGCTTGATGTCTCGAGTCTCCCATTCGCCTTGGTCTTGCTGGATAAGCAAGTCGGAATCTCCCATAACCAATAGTTCATGCACATCCAGATCGAGGGCCATTTTCAAACACATGATACAAGCTTCGTATTCTGCCGTATTATTGGTACAGAAGAATCGAAGTCAGGCCGTTGCAGGGTAATGCTGTCCAATAGGTGAGACGAGGATTGCCCCGATCCCAACTTCTTTGACATTGACAGCCCCATCAAAATATATTTTCCATACATGGTTGTCGTCCGTAACTACTTCCTCTATTGAGTTGACCTCTTCGTCTGAGAAGTATGTTCTAAGTGGCTTGTAATCATCATCAACTAGATTCTCTGCCAAATGATCTGCCAAAGTATGTGCTTTCATTGCGGTGCGAGTGACATAGACGATGTCGAACTCTGTGAGCAGGATTTTCCATTTTGCGAGCCTGCCTGTGGGCATTGGCTTTTGGAAGATGTACTTCAAAGGATCCATTCTGGATATGAGGTAAGTAGTGTAGGCCAAAAGATAATGCCTCAGCCTCTGAGTGACCAAGGTCAAGGCACAACATGTCCTTTCTAAAAGGGTGTACTTAACCTCGTAATTGGTGAACTTCTTGCTCAAATAATAGATTGCATGTTCCTTTTTGCCCGTCGCATCATGTTGCCCCAAAACACATCCAAAGGAATTATCCATCACCGATATATATAAAAACAAAGGTCTACCAGGTTCAGGTGGGACCAGTACAGGGGGTTTTGACAGATAATCTTTGATCTTGTCAAAAGCTTTTTTGGCAATCGTCTGTCCACTTGGTAGCAGCATCCTTTTTCAGCAACTTAAAGATGGGTTCGCATGTGGTTGTGAGCTGAGAAATGAACCTACTGATATAGTTCAACCTCCCGAGCAATCTCATGACTTCTTTTTTGTTCTTCGAGGGTGGCAGATCTCGAATGGACTTTATCTTAGATGGATCCAATTCGATACCTCTCCGATTGAATATAAAATCGAGGAGTTTACTAGATGGAACCCCAAATGCACACTTGGCTGGATTAAGCTTAAGGTCATACCTTCGAAGCCGTTCGAAGAACTTTTTCAAATCGTGCGCGTGATCAGCCTGTGTCTTTAATTTTATGATGACATCATCGACATATACTTCAATCTCTTTGTGCATCATGTCGTGAAAAATGGTGGTCATGGCCCTCATGTAAGTTGCACCTACATTCTTCAAATTGAATGGCATGACTCTATAATAATAGGTACCTCATGGAGTGGTGAAAGCGGTCTTTTCTGCATTGTCCTCATCCATTAGAATCTGGTGGTATCCGGCATAGCAATCCACAAAAGATTGTATCTCATGCTTAGCGCAATTATCTACAAGTATGTGGATATTTGGTAAAGGAAAATTATCCTTTGGACTTGCTTTGTTCAGGTCTCTGTAGTCAACACAGACTCTAGTTTTTCCGTCCTTCTTTGGCACATGCACAACATTTGCCACCCAAGTGGTGTATCGTACGGCTCTGACTACATTGGCGCTCAGTTGCTTCATTATCTCCTCTTTGATTTTGTCATTCATGTCCGTTTTAAATTTTCGTTGCTTTTGTTGGACTGGTGAAAAATCAGGATATGTGAGAAGCTTATGAACCACTAAATCGGCGCTTAAACCCGGCATATCATCATAAGACCAAGCAAACACATCTATGTATTCAAATAAAAGTTGAATCAAGCCATCTCTGATTTTTTGTTTAGTGTGAATGCTTATCTTTATTTCTCTGACTTCTTCATGACCTCCGATATTAATTGGCTCAGTTTCATTGAGGTTGGGCCTAGGCTTGTTTTCAAATTGTTCCAACTCTCTTTTTATTTCCTCAGAAACCTTATCTTCATCATATTCGACCTCTTGATGCATTATTTCGAAATTAGATAAATTTTTGAGATCTAGGCGTGAATTCCACATGTATGTCATGTTATTAAAGCCGGCATTAACAAAACTGAAATGGAAAACAAAATGACAAGAATTAGGAAAAGGAAAAGATACTATACTTAATACGAAATTGAAATACATCTCATTGAATTTGAAAGGATAGAAGGGTTAACATCAAAAGAAAATAATCGTACTGAGATGTTTGGATTACAACCCTGAGAGTAACCCCAAATACAAAAAAAAAAGTCTGCAAAAAACAAACTACCAAGACTCCTTCCTTGTGGGGAGAGGAGTTGCTTCCCAGTTGTTGAGCATGATGTCTGGGCCAATTAGTTGCACATCGGCACGACTAGTGCCTTCACCAGCCTGGATCATATTCACTTCAGAAAACACCTGGCTGAGGCCATGGCAAATTTCATCAATGTTTGCCTGCGCCGAGAAATTTTGACCCTTTTGGAGTCGTGACTTGACAAAAGTGTACAAAATGTGAGGGATGGGCTGCAGCAAGACCCAACCATGATTTTTGTGGTGCTTAGCTTTATCTTCATCTGCTTGTGTTGTCCTGAAACTAAGCCAAAAGTACCCTTGTTGCTAAAGGGAGAGATGGGTACCGAAATTCCTTACAATGATGCCCCCAAGCCTTTTTCTGGCTCATAACCTTGTCTCAGCATAAGTGCAGCCACCATTACAGATGTGGCGGAAAGACAAGGATGCAGAATGGGCTTTCCTTCCTCAAACGTGGTCCACAGAAACCACTTCGAAAGCCTGATAAACAATGGACTCGCACCCTTCCTTGGCCTCAATACACGGAATTAACGGATCTTTATAAATGGATAATTCGTCTTCTCCATGAACAATAATATCTTGCATGTCATGTTCAAACTTGAGTATCTGATGCAAGGTGGATGGCACAGCTCGAGCCGTATGGATCCATGGCCTTCCAAGAAGAAAGTTATAAGAAGCTTTCATGTCCACTACTTGGAAGACAATTTCAAAATCGACCGGCCCAATCGTCATGGTGAGGTTGATCTCCCCAATGGTATCTCTCGTTGAGCCATCAAAATGCGAATATTGCTGGGTCAGATTCTATTTGTATTGATCTCCATGCTTTGCAAGGTAGAGATAGGGCATACATCTACACTCGAGCCTCCATCAACCATGACTCGCTTTACATAATGCCCCTCACATTTGACAATTAGGTGCAAAGCCCTATTGTGCCCGTCTCCCTCATCGGGAAGTTCATCATCAGTAAAGGAGATTCTGTTCACCTCGAAATATCTGTTGGCCACCTTCTCTAACTGATTCACGGTGGTCTTCTATGAGACATGTGCCTCGTTCATGATCTTGATTAGTACACGGGCATGCTCTTCTAAGTGTATGATCAGAGATAACAAAGAGATTTGAGCAGGAGTCTTTCTCAGCTGGTCAATAATTGAGTAATCCTGAACTTTCATCTTTTTCAAAAACTCTTCTACCTCTTCCTCGGTGACTGGTTTCTTTATTAGAATTTGGCCTTCTCTGATTTGCTTGGCCTTCCTCAACTCTTCTGGAGAGTAACACCTCCCTGATCGAGTCAAACCTCCAGTTTCCCCCATTTCTTCTATGATTTCCTTGCCTTTTTAGGTCACCACAATTTTGTTGTAGTTCCAAGGAATGGTTTTCGTGTTTGTCACACGGTGTTGTATGGCAGGCTTGATTATGATCGGCTCTGTTACACCCTTCGTACCACCCTGATTCTGCCTTGTGATGAGGTGGCCTCCAAGGACATACAACCTTGGACTTGGAACATCGGAGCAAACTTCCAACCTTGAGACACTGGAAACAAATAAAGTTGCCTTTTCTAAGCTCGGGGTGCCTTTACAATCAATGGCACATCTTGTCTTGGACTTACCTCCAGTTTGGTTCTCTCTTGAATCGTTCCCGCTGTCATTTCTGCTCGACCAACCGGCCTGTATTCTTGATATTGACTAATCATTCCCATAAAATGACCATCATTGTGTACTGGCAACGGGTTGTTGGTCACATTATGAGGTTCCTCGCCATTCATCACTACAATCAATTTTTCAATAATGAGTCTTTCTATGGTTCTTTTCAGAGTCCAACAGTCATCAGTGTTGTGCCTCGGGGCACCTGAATGATATTCACATCTAGCATTTGCTTGAAATCCATGTGAATCGGGATGCATATGGTGGGGAGCGATGGGTCCAATCACACCTATATGCTTCAACTTCTGGAACAAATTAGAGTATGATTCAGCCAATGGAGTGAATTTTTCCACCGGCCTCTACTCTCGACCATAATCCTGCCTAGGACGAGAATTGTAGTGTGCCCGAAAGTTTTATTACTGAGGTCGGGGGATCCTTGGAGTTGGTGCATGTACTTGTTGATTGGGAGGTCGAGCATAGGATTGAGCATTAAACACTGTATATTGTGGTGGGCCCACAGAGTATTGAGGAATTGATGGGGGATAATAATGTTAAGGGTAGCTAGATTGCCCCTGCGAACTTGCACATAAGGGTGCGACGCCCCTCTATGGACTTCCCTGGATCCCGAAGTCATCATGGACCCTTCATCTCTCTTCTTTCTATTCGCCAAACTTCCTGATCCATTTTGGATTGCTTGGGTGGTGGCTTTGAGAGCAGCTTGACTTATAATTCTGTCAGTCTTAAGGCCATTTTCGACCATCTCCCATATTTTGATTGCTTTGGCAAAAGGTCTACCCATCGCGGACATCATGTTCTGAAAGTAATGAGGCTCTTGGACTTCCAGAAAAATTGTGATCAACTCGTGGTTATCCATAGGTGGCTTAACTCTAGCCGCTTGTTCCCTCCACTTGATGGCATACTCCCTAAAGCTTTCAGTCGGATTTTTCTTTATATTGGATAAGGAATTGCGATCTGGCGCAATATCAGTATTGTATTGAAATTGTTTGACAAAGGCCTGGGCCATGTCGTACCAGACATGCCAGTGAGAGATATCTTGGTCAATGAACCATTCGGAGGCTATCCCGACAAGACTTTTCCTAAAATAAGCCATCAACAATTCTTCTTTTCCCCCTGCACCCCTCAACTGGTTGCAATACCTTTTCAAGTGGACGATGGGGGTCGCCGTGTCCATCATACTTCTCAAATTTTGGGGTCTTGAACTCTGGTGGCAAATGGATGTGAGGGAACATGCATAAATTGCTGAACAAAACACTTTTGTGACCACCTAGTCCTTGTATATTTTTTATGTTCTGTTCAAGACTTTTCATTTTCCTGGCCATCTCATCCGGCTCAACTGTCTTGGAGTCTGATTGTATGGAGCTGAGACCCTGAAAGCCATATTTGGAGAGTAGTATTGGCCATTATAAGCATAAGATGGTGGCTCATTGTTTGGCCTTGTCCCAGGAGGTGGTGGCGGGATTGTATATACCAGTGCGCCAGACACGACGAGAGGAGTGTTCCTGACCGGTGGAACAGAAGGTCGCACATTAGAGGTACCAGGAGCAGCATGGAGGCTGTAGTTTGGCACATACCCCGGTGGTAGAATGTGATCGCTCGTTGCATGGAGCGGTGGTTGAGTAGCCAGGGGTATGGTGGAAGTTCCCTCTGAGGGACCCCGGGGTAGAGGCTGACCGGAAACCCAACCTTGATATACATCAGACAATTGCTGTCTCAATTTTCTTATTTCCTCCGACTCTTGCTCAACTGACTGAACCTGGGGGTTGTCACTGACCAGCTCGATCTCATCATTGTTAGCCATTGGTACCTTTCCTCAGTTTCACCACAAACCAACCACCTTAAGCTTGCTTTTTAAGAGACAACAAACGTATTAGGGTTAAGCATTTTATAGATATGAATCACACCTAATATGCCATGCTCCTATCATTATCACTATTTCTAACATATTTTTGGAGGCTTCATGTTTCATTCCGGATTATTAGGTTGCTTCTTATTGACGCTCTTATTTTCTTCTCTCCCTTTTTTTCTTTTCACATGCGCCTCATTTTGATCCCTCGTTTTAGAATCGTTGAAAAATATTTTGATTGAACCTTTTGTGGGTTGCCGACGTATCATGTCGCCGCATGAATCAGATCATTACGTAGTTCAGCAACATGAAAGAAGAAAAACAAATCATTGATTTTCAACTTCTATTTTCTTTTTTAATACAAGACCCAAAAACAAAAAAAATTACATAAAGACGAACATCTAAACAAAACCAGACTTTTTTAAGATAAAAATCAAAACAACAAAACTCAACACACCAAAAGACTCTTACAGACTAAATGACAACAAATGAACAATCAAAAATGGACGGCCAAGTAAAAGGAGACTCTGATCTCTGCGGGAGAATCCAACGGCATCATTATAGTCAAATCACTTATTCCTACAGCTGACCCCTAACATCGCGATATATCCTCTCTAGTTCTGCAGATATGTAACGGGCAACGTTCAATGATACTTCTACAAACCGCTCAGGCACTATTCTTGGCAACTCTTGCATGCTCGGGAGGTGTATGTGGCTACCTCGAGGATTTTTCCCTTAATGTGTTCCTGAACCAAATGCAACTCTTGATTTCGCTGACCACGGGTCTCAGCTAGATCCAGTGCATCATGCTCGCACTCCAAGGCCATATCTCTCTGGTGCCGAATTTCTAGTGACTCTCTCTCCAACCGATTGATCAAACTTTGGTAGTGATATCTTTCTATTTCAAACTCCGCGATCTGACGCTCCTTGCTTGACTCAACTCCCCATATCTGATCCCTCAAACCTCGGATTAATGGAGCAAAACCTCTACACTCATGATCACGGACCACCTTGAACTGGGCTTCTCTTTCTTCTTGTTGTCGAGCAGTGGGTGATCATTTTTTCTGTCTAATTTGAGCTTTAAGTGCTTGCCTCTCTTGTGCCCACTGAGCCTTTTTCCATTCGAAATCAGCCTGTTGTATGTCCATGGATGTCTCCAGAATGCTCTTATCTTCTTGTAAAATGTCAATACGGGATTGGTACTCTTGTGCCACTTCTCTTCCGGTTTCTCTAACTCTGGCCTTGATCTCCTCCTCCCAATCAAATGCATTTCGTATGGATCTTTCTGGCATTTGCTTCGGGATAGCCTGGTTGTGAAACCACTCGAGGTATGCGAGGCTTACCTCTCCCCGTTCACGATCAGCTACCATCTCATCCAAGTCGGAAAATCGACTGCCGAACCAAACCTTTTGTGTATATGACTCCCTGGGAAGTTCCTCTCCCTTGAATTCCCACATGAACGAACGCATGTCTTCAATCGGGGGCCTCTTTTTCTCTCTCTCTAGCTGGCGCATAACGCGCAAGGGTGCATAGGGTTAGAAGCCTCTGAAACCCATGAGTATGAAGAAAGGGCGATACGTCGACATATGCATGACCCTAGCAGAAGGGAACCAATAATAGTTCCAAGTGATTCTATCAGCACTCAATGAACCAAGTAATGTACGCCAGGACCTCACCCCCTCTGGAAGATTACAACTTGCGGGCCTGTCCGGGTGACATCCAATGTAATTCAGCTAATTATCATTGAAATTTACTACTATTGGATGATGATAAAGGTGTTCTATGAACCACATCTGCAGCAGAATATTGCATCCCTCGAAGTAATCTTTACCCTCTTGGCAACGGGTTAAAGCTCGAAAAATGTCTCCCAGAATCATGGGAAGAATGGTATGATCCTCGCTACTTTGCAGAAACGAGACTACCGCATCCAATCGGATTCTGATGCGTCCACCATGCTCTGGAAAGGCCATGATCCCCAGAAATGATATCATGAACGCGAAGATTCTCAACTCCCTCCAGGCGTCATAACTCAATTGGTTGACGAATTCTTTGTCTGAGAAGTTTTCAAACCCTTTCTTGTTCCCAAATCTGTCATAGAGATATTCCAACGGAGCCCAACCCTCATTCAAGCAAACCATTGGAATTCGACGGAGGCATAACTTCTTCAAAAAGTTGTTTACACCAACATTTCTCGGAGCCGCAAGCTTTTTCCCACGAAGGTCTTTCCCCAATCCGGTAAATCCACCTAATTCTTCCAGTGTAGGAGTCATTTCACAATCTTTGAAATTGAAGACATTTTTCACGGGGTCCCAAAAACCCACTAGGGCCTCGATTAAATCTCTATTAGGCTTAATTCCCATGATGTTTGGGAGGAACTTCAGGTGCTTAAATACTTGATTCTATTCCTATGTAGCAAAACTAGCCCACCAATTACAGAGACTACTCAGGGTCTTATCTCTAATCAAGAACATAGGAGGTGTCTCGTCCCTTACCCCTTTTTTGACTGCTTCTTTGTGGAGAATTCATGGTTAACCTAAGAATAAGATAAAAAAGGGTCAGGACTTACCTAAGCTATAGCCAAATTTGAATAAATAAATAAATAATAAATCCTAGCCTAGTAGATTTGCCCAAAAAAATCATTATTATTTTTTTAAAATTACCGGACACAAAAAGTTAAAAAATAGCTATTATTACGAAAATGACCCTTTGATACTTCCACGGAAGGCTTAAAGGATGTCTCGGCAAAAAATGGCCAAATATAAGGACAAAAATAAAATAAAGTAATCAAAATGAATAAAATTTTTATTTTTACGAAAGTGACCCTTTGGTACTCCCGAGAGAGGTTCAAAAGTTGTCTCGGCAAAAGTGACCGGGCACGAGGGCCAAACGGTAAAAGATGATAAACAATTGCAATATTAATTCTCTCGGGAGTACCAAAGGGTCACTTTCGTAAAAATAAAAAAAATTTCATTTTGTTTACTTTATTTTATTTTTGTCCTTATATTTGGCCATTTTATTTTGCCGAGACATCCTTTAAGCTCTAAAAAAAGAATCAAGCTCGCGTAGTTCGATGAAACTAACTTTTTTTTTAATTTTTATGAAAATTAATCTTTAAAAATCCTACGCACTAGACCACATCATTTTTTTTCTCTGTTCATTCAACTGATTTATGCTGAAGTCGGTCAACGTGCAAGCCTCCCAAATAATGCAACAAATAACACATAACATAAACATATTGGTCTCAACAAGGTACCTGTCCTAAATAGAACTTGGCTCTTGTGTCGACCCCTACTAAGTCAAATGCACGTGATTCAAATAAAGCGAACCTACTAGGGATATCCAGCATGAGGTTTGTTCTTCTAGGTTTAAATCCTGATGGAGAAGGTATCTAGACTGGTTTACTCAAGCGGACAACTCGAACCGATGAGGGTCAGCGTACCGGTAGCATTGCTTTTCGGTTTAGCTAGTGGTGCTCCCCGCCAAAAACATGTGTGACTAAAATTCTTCACCGGGTGACGAGCACCTCGGTTATCTCAAAGAAAGCGGGCTATGTCAAGTAAATGCCCAAGTTAATTTCAAGAAGACTCAGAGGGGTGCGTGAGAAGACAATTTATAAGTATAGTTCAACAATATCAAAGAGGTAAAAAGCGGACATGTAGCACATTAGGCACAAATAAATCACAATATACACAAAATTAATAAAGCCAAATAAAAGTCAACATGTACAAGCTCGAATTCTGGTTGCCCCCAGAAGAGTCGCCAGAGCTGTCACACCCCTTTTTACCCCCCAAAAGAATAGGTGTTATTGGTGATGGGTTAAAGAGATTTTTCAAAAATTTGAGTAGAGATTATTTTATTTACATAGTCGCCACTTGAAATGGATTTTTTGGGTGTTCCAAGTCAACTTTATTTGAATCCCTATTCAAAGGAAGATTTGACTCTTTTATTATTTGGTCTGCGAAGACAAAGTCCGAGTAAGGAATTCTGTTGACCGGGGAGAAGGTGTAAGGCATTCCCCGAGTCCCGTGGTTCTAGCACGGTCGCTTTATTAACTTAAACTTGGCTTGAATTAATTTTGGACACAACTGTGTTTTATCTGATTTTTATGTATTACCTATCCGCTTTTATTTTTTGATTATTAGAAATATTAAAAAAATAATTTGGATAACATTATGTTGTCATAACCACGGTACGCAAGTGAGTGCGTGGTCGAATAACAAAATTTATTAACTTATCATAATTGCGCCTCACAAGTGAATTCGAAATCATGACAATCAATTATTTGTAGTACTTTTGAGAAATTATTATATTTGTGATTAAGGAAATTAGTTTTAGGAGATTATTAAATGCCACTATCGCGCTACGCAAGCGAATTCGCGATTAAAATAAGAGATTAATTAAATTAGAAAATAATTAAGCTATGGAGATTATAGAATTAATTTACTAAATATTAAACATCACGCTACGCAAGCGAATCCGTGAATAAAAAAAATTAAAGTGCGCGCTTAAAGCATGCTATGATGTTCATTAATTATTTTCCTAAAGCTAATTTGAGATTATTGTAAGGCCACCCAAGCCAATCTTATTGGCCCCCCAAATCCTTTTGTTCCAATTTACTACCGTGACCATTTAATTATCCAAATGTTCATTCTTGATTTTTTTTATCAAAAGATCCTTTCCCAGCCCAATTACTACCTAAAAATCCAGTTTAGATTCTCAAACCTTACTATTTCTTATTTCTTAGTTTACTCTATTAACATAACTAATCAATTCACAGACAGAATAAAGATAATACATTATCCTCAAATAATTAACATCCAAAATAATCAGGGAGCTAAATGAACTAAAAATAAGAAAGAGTGTCTACGATAAATTGAGCACATAAACAAACAAAGCTCTTAAATAAGGAGAAAATAACTAAAGCAAGTGTAATGTTAACACCGAGAGAACAAATAGATTTAAAATATCCATCGAACTAGTAAGTTAAGAAAAAACAAAATAAAATTGCACATCTTCTGGAATAAAGCTTCAAAAGAATATACAAGATAACAATAAAGAAGGAAAAAATGGACCTTTTATACCTTCTAATTTATCAAAAGCCTTTCGCCGGTTTACAAGGTAGACGAGAAAAACATGCCGACAAAATTGAATGGAACGATTCATCAACAAGACCACGTCGGAAACCTCGAATGAGCTCCACTGACTCGACTGAATTTGAATGGTGGCTTCGAGTGTTGAAGAGGTTGTTTAGCAAGTGAACGTAATGGTTTCGGGGTGTTTTGGAGATGGAATTTGGGTATCTACATGGCAGATTTTTGGTGGTTTAACTAGTGATTATGAGGACTGATTCACAGTGGAAAAAGATGGTCGTTTCAGCAGGTTTTTTAGCTCTTTTTGGATTGGATTTGGGGTGATTTCCGGCTTGGTTTAAGGGCTACTTTACATGGTATTTTTCAGCTGTTTTTGTAAAGGTTTGAAGGATGATTTTTGGCTGATTTTGCTGGGAAACGGAGCTGCTTTTGGAGGTCATTTATGGACTGTTTTGGGGGTGATTTTGATCTGGAATTTGAATTGGTTTTATAGCCGAACTGCTGCTGCGTTTTTGCGCATGTTGCAGCTGATTTTCAATTGATTAATGGAGCTTTAGGGACTGACTTTCATGGCTGAAAAGGGGGCTCATTGGAGGGTGTTGAGGGTGGTTTAATGGAGGTAATTTTAGGAAGAAAATGAATATGTGGTGAGGAAGAAGAAGAAGTGGAAGGCAGCTGGTTTTTCTCCTCCTCTCTCAATGTCTCTCTCTTTTGTGTCTTTGTGTACTTGTCCATTCTTTTTTTTGTATTTGGGGAGATGGGGGTTTTAGTAAGTGAGGGAGGTGAACGGGGATAAAGAGTGGGGGACATGAGTGAGGGACAAGGAGTGGGGGACATGAGTGGAGAATGAGTGGGAAAGTGGAGTGGGGTAAGTGGGAAGTTAGGTATCGGGGAGAGTGGGGAAAAATTCAAGCACGGTCAAAAATTAGGTGCTCATAGGCACAAGAGACTTGGACATGCAAGTCTAAGTCAACTCAACAAACTAGTCTCCAAAGACTTGGTGATAGGACTGCCTAATATTAAGTTTAAGGAAGATAAAGTTTGTGAGGCTTATGCAAGGGGGAAGCAAGTAAGATTCTCTTTTAAAAATAAAAAAATGGTGAGTACTACCAGGACGATGGAACTGGCCCATATGGATATTTGTGGACCAATGAGAACATTGAGCAGAGGTGGTAAGAGATATGTTATGGTGCTTGTTGATGATTACTCTAGGTTTACTTGGAAACTGTTTTTAGCATCTAAAGATGAAGAATTTGATATGTTCACTTCATTTGATAGAAAAACTCAAAAACAACTAGATAATCAACTTGCATCAATTAGGTCTGATCATGGTACTGAATTTGAGAATGCTAAATTTGTTGAATTTTGTGATGATCATAGCATATATCATAACTTTTCTACACCTAGGACTCCACAAAAAAATGGAGTAGTTGAAAGAAAGAATAGGACATTGGAGGAAATGGCTAGGACTATGCTACTTGCTAGTAAATTTCCCCATAGCTTCTGGGCTGAAGCTGTGAACCCTGCATGCGACATTATAAATAGGTGCATGACTAGATCTCTTGTTGAGAAGACTCTCTATGAGTTACTTAAAGGGAGAAAGCCAAATATATCTCACCTTAGGGCATTTGGATGAAAGTGCTTTGTGCATAATAATAGAAAAGACTCCCTAGGTAAGTTTGATCCCAGAAGTGATGAGGGAGTATTCTTGGGATATTCTTCACATAGTAAAGCTTATAATATTGACAATAAAAGAACTATGTGTGTAGAAGAAATTGTACATATTATTTTTGATGAAGCAAATGGACTAGTAAGAAACTCAAATGAAACCACATCCCAGCCTGAAGCTGTACCAGAGGAAGGAACATGTGATGGAACAGGTCCTTTTACCCATGGCCACCTCACAGGGGGAACTGAACAGAGAGGAACTGATCCTCAAACCTCGAGGGAACCTGTCCATGAATATGTTCCTCAGCAACAAAATATTGAAGGGACATCTAGGGGAAACTAGCTGGTTGTGAAACCTTACAAGTATCAAAGTTCTCACCCTATTAGGAACATAATCACTAATCCAATCTCTGGAATCAAAACCAAATCTTCTTTGAAGAACTTCTGTGCTCTTGATGCTTTTTGATCTCTTATTGAACCTAAAATGTCTCTGAGGCTTTGTAGGATGCAGACTGGGGGAATGCAATGCAAGATGAACTCAACCAATTTGAGAGAAGTCAAGTTTGGCATCTAGTACCAAGATCCAAGGACAAATCAGTGATTGGCACTATGATCAAGTTTTGGCTTACAAATTAAATAAAATTCAAATGGAACTATGATCCATCAGCAAAAGTATGTAAAAGAGTTGTTTAAGAGGTTTAAAATAGAAGATTCCAAAGAAATTGCCACCCCTATAGCAACTGCCACGAAATTGGATATGGATGAACCTAGTTCATCTGTTGATCAGAAGATGTATAAGGGCATGATTGGTTATTTGTTATATCTCACGGCTAGTAGACCTGACATTTTTTACAGTGTAGGCCTTTGTGCTAGATTTCAGGCAAATTCAAAGGAGTCTCACTTGACTGCTGTCAAGAGGATCTTAAGATACCTAAAAGGCATCACCGATTCCTGCCTATGTTATCCAAAAGGTAGTAATTTCAACTTAGTGGGATAAGCTGATGCTGATTCTGCAAGTTTTCTTGTGGATAGAAAGAGCACTTCAGGTATGGCACACTTTCTTGGCTCATGTCTTGTGTCTTGGGCCACTAAAAAGCAAAATTATGTGGCATTGTATACTGCTGAAGGCGAGTATGTGGCTACTGCCTCATGTTGTGCTCAATTGTTGTGGATCACACAACAATTAATGGACTTTGAAATTAATGTAGGTTGTATCCTCATCTTTTGTTATAACACCAGTGCAATTAGTATGACCAAGAACCCGATTCATCACTAAAGAACTAAGCACATAGATGCTCGGCATCACTTTTTGAGGGACAACTATGAGAAAGATTTGATTACTGTGGAATTTTATGCTACTGACAAGCAAATAGCTGACATCTTCACAAAATCTCTAAGTAGAGATCACTTTGAACGGAACATGTTAGAATTAGGGATGATTAAGTTCACCTAAAATGAACTAGTTCTAACTCAATAATTTGTTAGATAATTTGTGAATTTTGTAAATCATTAGATTAGAATTTGCTTAGTCTCATATTTTCATTAGTATATTCTTGTGCCATATGCTAAAATGTCTCATAAATTTCTAATGATATTATCTTTATTTTATTTTTTTAAATTCAGACTTACACAAGAGAATTCTCAGTGAAGAACCGGGTTCATCAAGATACATGGTATGTACGCTCCACTCCGCATATTCTGAAATAATTGCCAATCTTCCTCAAGTTTATCCATTACAAATAAACCAGTTTCACCTAAAAGAGTCTCACGCACCATAATTGCCTAGATTCTAGAGAAGAGTTCAACGTCCATTCAAACTGACTTTCCCAGTTTGATTAGACTTCTGAACTTCAAAAAGCAATCGTTACCCACTCCAACTCTTCTTCTTTAAATTGATTAGTTATTAACCATTTCTCCACTTCTAACCTTACAAGCCGCCAAAATTCTCTCTATCTTCTCTCTTCCACACACACACATCTCCTCTACACATATCAATGGCAAACCCTTTTGAAAACTCTTCTTCACCACCCAAAGAATCATCACCTATACCTTCGACCACACCGGTTCAAGATGTTTGCTCGTAAGACAGTCGCTGGCAGTGAACTAATCAAGGACATAATAAGAAATTGAAAGCCAACCAAGCAAAAGAACCCCAAAAATCAAAAGAATATTTCAAGTCTGCAATTGAGGGGGGAGAAATTATTTCGTCTAAAATAAAACAGGTAACTTCTGGTCTAAATATTGCTTCTGAGGTCATTTCTGAAGTGGCTAAAAATCTGGAGAACAGATTTGTTCTGGTTGGTACTATTGCTGGGGTAAAGACTATTAAGTCTGGTAAAATTGGTGGTAAAAATAAAAAGAGAGGGGGGGGTGTTCAAGGAGATGTAAGGGAAAAGGGAAAAGAAGGAGTGGTTTAATCTTCACCTACTCCTATTGGGTTGACTGAGGAAACAGGGGCAATGGTATTATGGAGTGAGGAAGTAATTGAGGAGGAAGAAAATTGGAGAGAAGAAGGAGGTAGTGGATCTGGAGATGCAGGTGCAGTTGAGGGGCTGGTTAGGTTGAGGAAGAGGTTCTAAGAATCTGTTCCATCTGTGTAGGAACCCCTCGAAGATCTACTAAAAAGAGTGTCGGATAGCTACAATTTAAAAAGGAAGAAACGTTCAGCTGTTAAGGTCCCTAGAACTGCTAGGGCACACAAGAAGAGAAAGATTACCTCTTCTATCCATGTAGAGACTCCTCCTACAAGAGGAAGAGCTACAAGGAGTCAGAGGAAGCAGAGTGAGGCTAAACTTGAAAGAGCCTTAGAAGAGAGTAAAAGAAAAGTTGGTGCAAAGGGAAAGAAGAAAGTGAGTGAACCAGTTGAGGCAATTGAGATAGAGGAGATGAACCTAGTCCTTCACGATGAAGACGAGGGAGAGGAGGTGGAGGTTGTGACTTTAAAAGCAAAGAAAAGAAAGACGTTCACAAAGAAGTCCCCTTCAAAGCCTGTTGATACAGAGCCTTCTGACTTGGCAAAAAGAACCAGGTCTACTAGGAAGTCAAGAAAAGTGTAAGTAGTGGAAGAAGTGAGTGAAGAAGAACTGGACAAGATGATGAAGTTTGGAAAAAGAACAATTCTGAAGGGTCGACTCCGTAGGGACTTGGAGGAGGAAGGAAAGGTGATGCTGTTGGAGAAGCCAGAGCTTCAGGGATGGAAAGACATGGTCCTTCAGATGGGAGGAAGACTAGCCCGAGCAGAAATTATGGAGTTTATGGCTAACTGTATCAAGAATGGCAGGGTCACTAGTGTAGTGAAATGGGTGACTGCGAGATTTGATGCCAAGGAACTGTGAGAAATTCTAGGGGTACCTACTGAAGGGTATAATGATTACAAGAAGCTGGAATGGCCAAGCCTAGAAAACCTACCTACCTCCCTTGCCATTACAAGAAAATTTGATGACAGTGACTTAGAGCTACAGCCCAAGGATGTGTACAAAAGTGAGATGAAGCCTGCCCAAAAGTTGCTCTTTGAATTTGTCAACAAGGTTATTCTGCCCATGTAGGAAAGACGACACATTGCAACTTTCATGGACCTGGTCCTTATGGAGTGCCTGGATAGTGGAAGGCAGATCAACTGGCCTAGGTTTATCATCCAACTCCTTGATGGGGTCTTCAATGGCACCAAAACTCATGTCATACCCTATGGTTTCATTCTCACTGTTGTGCTTGCTCACTTCAAGGTTTCCCTCAAGAAATGTGATGTTAGCACAAGCAAAGATCACTTTGGGGCAACCACCTTGACTGCTTGTGACTATGAAGTCTATGCTACTCCCAAAGAAACTGGTTCATCCAAGAGGGTGCCTGTGAACAACAAAGTTAGAGCCCTGGAGCAAGAGAGTGAGGCTAAGGATGCTGAGATTGAGAGGCTAAAGATGAGGCCGGCTGAGGTAGAAATTGATAGGGATGCCTTCAAGACTGAGCTTGCAAAGGAGAAAAAGAAGAATGAAGGAATTCTTCATGAGATGTTGAAGCTGCTTCAATCCAGAACCCAAGAACATGATCCTTCCCAGCCTTAAACCCTCCCTAGCCTAGTTAGCAAACAGTGACCCGAATGGGATTTTTTTTTTCTTTTTGCTCATGGTAAAGTACTTTTATTTTCGTCTATGCTTTGTGGATAACTCTTATCAATGATAATCAACTGTTTTTGATCTAATTATTTATTGATGCTTCTTAAATGGCTAATATCCTTAGATTGATAAGTGATACTTGACTCCATCATTGCATTTGAAGTAGCCTAAATGGCCATGAGTAAGATCTGCTAAAATCTGATTTTTTAATATAATTATGCAACTTTTCGATGATGCCAAAAGGGGAAAGACAGATTGTACTTTTTTACTCTGGACTATGATGTTAATAACCTAATGAACCTGGTCCTTGATGATTTGTGACTTTAAAATGGAAAGTATTCTAACATTATTGATGTTAAGCTAAGTTGAAACAGGTTTCATGCTTAAGAAAAGCATAGAGTTTGTCGTCATCAAAAATGGGGAATTTGTTGGCTTGAATAAGTTTGTTTTGATGATTGACAAAGAAACACATGCATAAACCAGGTACATAGATAGTATACACAGGACACGAGCAGATTCAAGTACAAGGTATGCATGTAAAGGAGATAAGAACAAGTGGTTATACCTGATATCTCCTTAATGAAAATGTTGCATAATTGATAAGGAGCATGACTCCTTACTTGAAGAGAACTCTATCCAAGATAAGGGGGGTTAGAAGTTGAAGATAACTAGAACTCTTCCACCAAGGAAGAGTATAGCATTATAACTCTAGTTATTTCTTATTCTCCTAACTCTATATATATCAGTTCGTTCTCTTTTACAGGAGATGCACAAACGCTGAAGTTAAGCAAGAATTAGAGAAAAATAACAAGGCATTTTGCAAGCAATTTCTGTGTGATTCAAGCGTGCGAACTTGAAACTACATGAACCAGATAGAAGAACCAGTTTCTAGTGTTTGCCTTTTATTCTATTTTCATTGTAGTAGAATTTTTGAGTTGTACCTTTCAGCTTTCTCTAGAAGCATTTGTACTAGGTACTCTGAGTGTATTGTTCAAGTTAGAGTTAACTTGAAATGGTCGCAACAGCCTGAGGCTGGTTGCCACAAAGGGTTAGAGGTAATCCTTAGGTTTACAAAAGTTTTGTAAACGCTGTTTTTGGCTCAGTGATTTAGTGAAGTGTTGGAAAAAATCCTACTGGATAGTAGGTCGTGGTTTTTTCACCTTCTAAACCAGGTATTTTTCACGTAAAAATACTTGTGTTCTTTACTTTTTGCACTTATTATTCCACAACTGTAGTGTAAGGAACGCATAGAAGAACCAGGTCCTTCGATAATCCAGTGCATGCGAAAATTGGACACCACACAAATCACATCTCCCCCTCTTGTGTGGTATTGAAATATAAAACATCAAGGGCTATGATCCAAACTTTAGCCCATCATGACCCAACACATCTCAACTCAAATAACTTTTGGACGCAGCCCGGACCCGCCAATTTAACAACCCTAGCTTTGTGGATTGAAGCATGACTCTTGATTTTCCATATTGACTGTAACATGGTATTTCCCCTGTGATATTTTGTTTTGAGTTTAAGCATTTGGCCCTACATTTTTATTTTTAACCTGCGCGCTCTTTTATATATTGTGGGAGGGACTTCGAGTATCAAAAAAGGAAAGAAGAAAAAAATTGTGCTGAGGATCAAATTTAAACCAACGAGTTTAGCTGGAAAAAAGTACTTCTAATTTGCAAGTGCATGTAAGTTAATTGCAACTCGAGTATTTTGTGCCAAGTCCTGGGATGAGTTGAGCTCATACAACTTTTGTAGTTTTGCATGTTTGTTAGTATTTGACGTCAAGATGGGCAGTTTCATTGATCTTCTTTAAAACAAACAAGATCTCTACTTCAGAGCTCTGTAGTTGACAAACAACTTTTGTATATATTAGGAAGTAGAATGTAAAAGATCGTCACCAAGTCAGTAGGTAGGACATCACGGTCATATATATATATATATAGCAAATTATACTACTAGGCGGTCTGCCTAGTAGATATTTTATTAATAATAAAAAAAAAATCACAAAGGAAGAGTACAAGTAAGGGGTAGTAGCTACAGTGGTGTTGCCTCGATGCCTTGGCTATATAATCACTCATTTGCGTCTCACATTGCCTTATGATGGCAGCCTCATGTAGAGGATTATTGTGTAGTTGTCGGCAAAGTCTCACCATAGCATATAATCTCATAGCCGTTTGGATATTTTTCTAAAGGCATAGGACATAGTTACATATATTGCAATTGAATTGACGAGAAAAAATATTTAAGTGCCAAAGTCACTAACATTAATGATACAATTCAAGTGACAAACTAAAAGTTTCCCAATTCAGTTTTTCCTTAATTGTCGCATATTAATGAGTAATAAGCTTATTGCTTTGTCGCGCGTCAATGAAAAAAATAAAAGAAATAAATAGTTTAAGTTTTGTGCACATTTTTTACACTGTCATTAAATTGACCTAAAATATTTTATAAGTAATAGGTAACTCTTCACAGCAAACTTGATATGCTAACTTGAAAAAAAGAGTTACGATTGTATCGTAACTTGATATAATTGATTAAGTTACATACTATAATTTTTTTAACATCCGTCAGCATACACAATCAAAAGGAAAATAGAGACTCGTTAATCAAGCATACATACTGTATCTGTACGATCATATTATTCTAGCTGTTTTAGCACTTTCATAATCCAAATATCTTTTTGGTTTTCAGATTTTTGGGAACAAAGTTGATATTTCGAGTAGAGGAAGGGCTAAGATTTTAAACCACGAAGTATACAAAGAAAAAATAAAAAACAAAGTTGTAACAAATGAAGTGTGGTAATCGAAAAAAGGTCATTATCCAAGTAGGTGTACACCAAAAGAGAGCCAAACACCGAAAGAAAAAATGGAAAAGGAAAGGAAAAGGGAAAAGGCTATAGCAAAATATAGGTATTATAATAATGGATAAGAACTAGATTTCATACCTCAAACTAGAGGACTCCCTTTCTCCGATCTTAACGATCTTGAAATAGGAAGCTGTGACAGTTTAATAACATTATCTTCCATTACACTGCATGAATTCTTACATGAGAAAATAGACTTATTTTTCTTCTTATTCTTCATCCCAAACCCAAAATCATCCTTACTAAAACCACCTAAAAACTTGTTACCTTTTCTTGAGCTCTTTGTGCACTCTTTATAGGCCATCAAAAATGGATCATCTTGCTTATTAAAACCCCTTCTAGATGAACTTCTCAACAGCGACGGCGGCGGCTGAAAAGCACACGGCGGAGGAGGAATTTGTAGGCGGTGAAAAGCTGCACCTTTTGCTTTTTCCGGCACCGGGCACGGCGGCGGTGGAAGTTTTGGTGAAAAACCACCGGTGGAACAATTTTTTGTAGGTGTAATTTTACTAACCCCGGGCTTGTTTTCCCAAGAAAAGGGCACATTCCCTTTGGAATGAACCTTATAATTCTTGTTATTAAAGCTACTCATCTTTGCAATAAAGAAAAATTAAATAAAGTGTTATGATATAATTGAAGTATATATAGAGAGACACAAAAAATCAGTTATGGATTTATAAAAGGACTTTTCATGTACTCCATGCTCTCTAACCGCAAATATTTCCTATGGATGAAGCAAATAAAACGTGAAGGAAAAAAGTGACTAAATACACATAAATATTTGGTGCTGAAAGATGTTTGATAACAGAAAGAGATGATGAAGAATGGAAAAAAGATGAGTAAAAGACTTCAGTTATATATCTTGATTTTTTTTTTTCATGTCTACGTCATGATAAAAAAAAAAGAGTAGAAAAGTATGACAAAGAAGAAGTTAGGAGAAATATGACAAAGACTTGGAAATGCTAGCTTGACTTGGTAACATGTAATTGTTCTTTATGTATTATAAAGGAAGATAATTTAATTAGAATCTCATATTTTTAATATATGTAAATGATATCACAATTCTCCACATAAGAAAATAACTACAATAAAACTCTTATTTATAATAGTACAAAATATAATCTAATTTAACTAGAAACTATAAAAAATATTTTTATATATAATTTTACTAGAATTTAAGTTTTCTACTCTAACTTTGAATTAGTTTTCAACATATTGCAAAGTCTTTTTGAGACTTATTTGATTTTATTGAAGATAAAATGAGGATACATTAGTTGGCATACGTAAAATTTACGAGCATGACAACTAGAGTAACTTTTCTGGTAGGCCTTTCCATGTTTGTGCTTAATTTGGTGTTAGGCGCCTGAGTCTGTTTTAAAAGTATGTTTTGTTAGCTTGGAATTAATGTATTTTGTGGTGGATATAAAAGTTGTTTCTTTATAAGCCTTTGCTATTTTTATAAGTTAGTCATTTCTTTGGTTAATATGTGATGTTGGAAACTAATACTATTTGTTTGAAAGAAATTAAGAGGAAGGAATTTAAACGTGTTTACTCAAAAACGAATAGAGTTGAATTTGTACGTAGTTCTAAGGGTATGTGGTATAACTTGACACAAATCGTAAGAATAAAATGGGAATATCGAATATTGATTGCAAAGAATGAAAAATAAGCAAAGTTGGAAAGAAGATGATTTATGGATTAAGCAAGATGAATCAATCTATGTAGCTAAAAAAGGATAATTCTTCAATATAGGAGTGTATGATCTCTCAGTTACCATATATGTAGAAACTTCCTTTTTTACAGAAATAATAACCAATCCCTTTTATGTTGGAGGGATTCTACTTTAGATACAATTAAAAATATATAGTGGGAGACCCATGATAAATCAACTTTTTTATAATTCCTGCCAGGATTCTCTTCCCTAGTGCGGTTGCAACAACTCTTGTCTATGAGCTCGATATTGACTCGAGCTCTCGATCTTGACTCGAGCTCGATTCTCATTCAGAGCCTTGTATTGATTCGGGGTCAGTGTTTGTCTGTCTCTACCTCATAAGCTCGATAACTTCACTTCGCATCATAGTTCGATTTGGATTCGAGCTCGATAATGATATCGAGCTCGACATTGATCGGTCCCCAGGGCTCGAAGCTTGATGACCTGACTTCGGACCTCAACTTGATATTATGAAGACGCTCTTCAATCCAATGCATTACCATTTCGATCAGTTCGTGCGAAGGACTAACCGGTTTTGACTGTATACAGATAGTCCCCTCGTTTCTCGGGAAGGATGTGGCGAGAAACGATATGATTTCCCGACGGCTCGATCAGATATATATACTGACGTTTGCATCGAGTCCGATTATGACGTGCGTGATAGATGTCCTGTCGGTTCAGTTTACCTAGGCATTTAATGCGTGTCAGACGATGGTCGGCCATTATCGAAATTGAACCGCCATTGCTATACCTATAAATAACCCCTTTTTTCACTTTTAATCACTTTTACATCTTCAAACTTTAACTTTTCTAACTTCTTTCTCACACCTTCTGAATTCATTCGCAAATCTGTGATTCTTCTCTGCAAAATCTTTCTTCAGAAACACCAAATATTTGTTACCTCCTTCTATTCTCGATCTTTAAATCCAAAAATGGCGAAAACATCAAAAATCATTCCTCATAAAGATAAAGCTTCTTCTTCACAGCCTGCCGCCGACAAAACACCGGTGGAGCCACGGCTTGAGGAATGTGTTCCTGTGGCATGTATTCTTACGTCTGATTTTAAGGTCGACAAAGGCTCATCGGTTCCCAGCCGATGTGAGCCAGTATCGAGGTATATGTGTTCGATAACCGAGAGGCACCTCTAACAGCTAAAGAAAGATTGCAATTGGGAGAACAAAGAAATAGTAATCCCGTCTTCTGAAGAAGATATCACCACTTACGTGAAAGGGTTTTTAACTGTGTATACTTACCCTTTTACGTTAGGTTCCCTCGACCCTGTTATTATTGATTTCGGCCGTCAATACCAAATAACCCTAGGCCAGAACCATCCTTCTCTTTGGCAGATCGTTATTTTGATCTGTCACTTCGTGAACAAAATCAAGGGAATAACTTTCACCCTCGACCATCTCATCCGATTGTACTGCCCTCGCCTCTTTCGAGGCGGGTTAATAAAACTTCAGCGTCAGGCTACCAAGGTTCTGTTCTCGAGTATAGACGAGGACAGGGATCGAGGCTGGATAGGCAAGTTCATTCGAGTAAAGACTTCGGACCTGATTCCGACTGAAAAGATGCCTTTTCCCGAGGAGTGGAACATGAAGCGTAAGTGTAATTCTGCTGTTATCTCCTACTATTTTGCCCCTTCATTCATTTTCTCACTGATATCCCCCTTTTTTGTGATGCAACGGTTCCTTGGATGCCCGGTGCAATCCCCGATCTCAAGAACTGGGTACGGGATCTAGCTTCGACCTCCACATACGCCGAGCGATTATGGCGTGATTTGTCAAAGGGCCGATGGGAGGCCAAAAATCAAGGTGAGCCTCTTTCTCGTATCTTTGGTAGTTCGAACGAGATGCTTTCCATATACTTTAATCAATTTTCCTGTATATAGGTGTGGGCAAAGATGTGTGTTTGAGGTCCTCATCCGTCTAGGAAGAGGCTTCGGCCTCTGATCTAAAGCCGGTGAAGGATAATAAGAGAAAAAGGGCCTCTGCCTTTGAAGATCCAAAATCGAAGACGAGGATGGCTCGTAAGCCGAGGAAGAATACCATTCTTTTGACCGTAGAATCAGTTCTACGTCTAAGGCATGAAGACAAAGAAGAAGAAGAAGAAAATGACGGGTTTGTGTTGGTGGCCCGAATGAAGAAAACCATCGATGCCCCAAAGGAAGCTGAATCAATGGTGATTAATAAAGCTCCGCCTCAGACTGAGGAGATATCGGAGGAAGGTTCGGGAAGAGTCCCCGAATCATTAGAGATCGAGGATGCTTCCCACCGAAGTCAACAAACAGTGGGTATATCGGAAGAGGCCGGTCCTGAAGCTCTCCGAACTGAGGAGAACGCCCCAAGTGAGTTGCTTGGGGCAATAGTAATTGGAGACTCGCCCAATCTCCCAGCCTTTTCTAAAGGGGCGATTCGGGAAGCCCAAGCTTTGGGGGCCCTCGAGATAAACCGATCTCATGAAGGGGATGACCCCTTCTGTGATTTGTTTACTGGTGTCGAGGATGTTGCTGGCCCTAGTGATATGTCGGGTCTTTTCTGTGAAGTGCAACAAGCTCTAAATCGGGTAAGCTCTAACTCCCTTCGTTGATACCACTTTCATGTTTGCTATTTTTTTCTAACTTCTTTTCTTCTTTCTTTGTAGGCCGCAACAGTTTATCGAGAAGCAAGTTCTCGGTCTCGAACCGAGCTGCGTCGATACAAGGCTGACCTTCAACGGGTCATGGAGGAGAGGAACGCCCTTAAAGTCCTCTTAGGGCAAAGGGGAGAGGAAATCAAAGACCTCCGAGCTGAGTTGGCCAAGGCTCACCATGATCAGACCGATCTGTCCTAGCAGGTAATGATACTATTAAAAGCCTATGGGCTCGATATCGGAACGATGGCTAATTTTTCGGTCTCACAGCTGCAGCAAAAACTTGAGATGATCGGGAAACTCCGTGAGGAGGTCGATGTGATAAAGGCGGAGTCCTTGAAGTGGAAAGAAAGTATGGACCGCTTCCCTGTAGAAAAAAAGGTTGCTCGAGCCCAATTACCATCAGCCGAAAACCAACTTCGAAGCATGAAGGAGAAAAACTCAATTCAAGCAAGAAGAATAGAGGAGCTCGAGGCTCGGTTGGCCTCCGAACTTGCCAAGGCCAAATCTGATGCCGAAAAGGCAAAGGCCGATGCGGATGCATTCGTGGCCGTCTATCGGACCGATGCTGAATCTGCTCAGGTACAAGCAAGAAAGGCAGACGAGACCGCCAACACTCGAGCACATTGGGTTGCTGATCTTGCTAAGTACCAATCTCAGAGGGAGACGCTCGAGGAGATCCATGCTCGAGGTTTCGATATCACCGAAGATATAAAAAGGGCTAAAGAGCTCGAAGCCAATGCTAAAGCCTTGGCTTCCGATGATAATGATGATGGTGATGCTGATGATGCTGATGATGAGAGCAAGAGTGGGTCCGAGAGTGGGGAGGATCCCTATGGAGAAGAGACTTCCCCCGTAGATAACCAAGAAACTTAGCCCTTAGTTTTTATTTTGGTTTTTTGTGCAGGGTCCTGTTCGGACATTGTAAACATTCTTGTATATATATAAAGATCTTTTCTTTTCTCGGCTTTCCTCTGTTTTATTCTCTGCCTTGGAAAGATTTTGTTTCATTCATGCCTTATGAAGGTTTTCATAAGGCTTTAGGCAATTTGATCGAATTTGGATCTTGTAGCCTTTATAACTGAGTGAGTTCTTGCTCAAACTCGAAATAAGGTAGCCCATAGGCTTAGCAGTCGAGTTGAGTGATTGCTTGAACCTGAAGTAATATAGCCCGTAGGCTTAATAGTCGAGTGAGTGATTGCTCAAACTCGAGATGATGTAGCCCGTAGGCTTATTAGTCGAGCGAGTGATTCGAACTCAAAGTAATGTAGCCCGTAGGCTTAATGGTCGAGTGAGTGTTTGCTCGAACTCGAAATAAGAGTAGCTCGTAGGCTTAGTAGTCGAGTGAGTGCCTTGCTCAAACTCGAAGTGACATAGCCCGTAGGCTTATTAGTCGAGTGAGTGATTCGACCTCAAAGTAATGTAGCCCGTAGGCTTAATGGTCGAGTGAGTGTTTACTCGAACTCGAAATAAGAGTAGCCCGTAGGCTTAGTAGTCGAGTGAGTACTTGCTCAAACTAGAAATGACATAGCCCGTAGGCTTATTAGTCGAGTGAGTGATTCGAACTTGAAGTAATGTAGCCCATAGGCTTAATGGTCGAGTGAGTGTTTGCTCAAACTCGAAATAAGAGTAGCCCGTAGGCTTAGTAGTCGAGTGAGTACTTGCTCAAACTCAAAGTGACGTAGCCCGTAGGCTTATTAGTCTAGTGAGTGATTCGAACTCGAAGTAATGTAGCCCGTAGGCTTAATGGTCGAGTGAGTGTTTTCTCGACCTCGAAATAAGAGTAGCCCGTAGGCTTAGTAGTCGAGCAAGTGATTCGAACACGAAGTAACGTAGCCCGTAGTCTTAATGGTCGAGTGAGTGATTGCTCAAACTCGAGATGATGTAGCCCGTAGGCTTATTAATCGAGTGAGTGATTCGAACTCGAAGTAATATAGCCCGTAGGCTTAATGGTCAAGTGAGTTCTTGCTCGAACTTGAAGTGATGTAGCCCGTAGGCTTATTAGTCGAGTGAGTGATTCGAACTCGAGGTAATATAGCCCGTAGGCTTAATGGTCGAGTGAGTGATTGCTCGAACTCGAAGTAACAGTAGCCCGTAGGCTTAGTAGTCGAGTGAGTGATTCGAACTCTAAGTAATGTAGCCCGTAGGCTTAATGGTCAAGTGAGTGTTTGCTCGAACTCGAAATAAGAGTAGCCCGTAGGCTTAATAGTCGAGTGAGTGCTTGCTCGAACTCGAAGTGATGTAGCCCGTAGGCTTATTAGTCGAGTGAGTGATTCAAACTCGAGGTAATGTATTCCGTAGGCTTAATGGTCGAGTGAGTGATTCCTCGAACTCGAAGTAAGAGTAGCCCGTAGGCTTAGTAGTCGAGTGAGTGATTCGAACTCGAAGTATTGTAGCCCGTAGGCTTAATGGTCGGGTGAGTGTTTGCTCGAACTCGAAATAAGAGTAGCCCGTAGGCTTAGTAGTCGAGTGAGTGCTTGCTCAAACTCAAAGTAATGTAGCCCGTAGGCTTAGTAGATAGTCCCCGAGTGAGAATGAGTGCTCGAACTCGAGTCGGGGTAGCCCTTAGGCTTTGTAGTCGAGTTAGTGTTGCTCGAACTCGTTGATTTTTCGGTTGGCAGTCCCCGAGTTATGGGTTAATGGTCGGCCCTTAAGCCTGTTTGTATAATAGATCTCGAAATAGAGGAATTTTTCTTGGATATAAGATATCGGTAAAGAAGAAATTTTTCTTTATAAGTCATTATACATGTGTTCATATTTTGTGTCAGGTCTCGGGCAAACTACATGGGCATGGCTCGTTTGACCATTTGGCCCTTACAATTTTTCCTGTCGAGACAGTGTTGCCAAGAAATAACGAAGTAACTTCCTTTGCACCGAATCTTGATAATCATCATTGATATGTTCAATGACAATGCCCCCCAGTATTCGAGGTTGATTGTAAGGAGGCCTCGGATACTGTTGAATTGTTCTAAGTTAGCACGATCAATGGTTGCCTCATTAAAAAACCTTGCCGAAAAACCCATTTGGGACAAAAACCGGTCTAAGGGAAAAAAGAGTGCAATGCATGCTCTCTGGCCTAAAGGCTTCGAGTTGAATAATCCGTCCATCTTTGGTCGAATACCTGCAAGGGTTAGTTTCGAAATATGATTGAACAGGGGGGGCGTACCTTAGCAGTAGTATTGTTTTAGGCGTGACACGTTCCAATTGCTTGGTAGTTGATTGTCGTTTTATCAGATCGAGCTTGTAGGATTTCTACTATACTGCCGGTATCGATCTCTGGTCGGCCTTTGGTTGGTAGCCCTTTTAATATCGAACCCAGAAACCAACTGGTCGTCTTCGACTCTTATTTTGGATTGATATCGATTGTGCACATAGACCTAAGTAATAGCTGGGTACTCAATCAGATTATGCTTCAGCCGCCATGAAGCCATCGAGCTTTGTTCATTTAGACCTTGAGTGAAAGCTTGAACAGCCCAATCGTCTGTGACTGGTGGCAGATCCATTCGTTATATTTGAAAATGAGATACGAACTCCATTAGCATCTCGTTATTCTTTTGTCTTACCTTGAATAAGTCCGACTTCCTGGTTTCGACCGTTATGGCCCCGGCGTGTGCTTTTACGAAAGAATCTACAAGCATAGCAAAAGAATTGATAGAATTAGATGGTAAATTATGATACCATATCATTGCTCCCTTTGACAGGGTTTCACTGAATTTCTTCAATAACACGGATTCGATTTCATCGTCCTCCAGGTCGTTCCCTTTAATGGCACATGTGTAAGAGTGACATGTTCGTTGGGGTCGGTAGTTCCGTTTTATTTAGGAATCTCGGGCATGCAAAATTTTTTTGGGATCGGTTTAGGAGCCACGCTTAGGGGGAAAGGCTTTTGTACGAATTTTTTGGAATCTAAACTGTTCAATATCGGTGGTGCCCCCGGGATTTGATAAACCCTGGAGTTATATGTTTCCATATTTTTGTCGTTTTCCTCGATCCTCCTTTCTCCTGATTCTATTCGTTTGGTCAGTTCTTCGAACATCTTAGCAATTTCGGGATTAGTTCCTGATTCTTGCTCATTTGACCTTACTATAGCTGGCTCCGTTCCGTGGGTGATTTCTCGGGGTGGACTGGGCTCTAGTCTACTCGGTACCCGGGTTTAACTCTGCAACTGAGCTATCGCTACCTGTTGAGCTTGCAACATTTCAAAAATCATACGCAAGCTGATTTCGTCTTCGGTAACGTTGTGGGTGTCTCGAGCTGCAGATCGAGTACTATCATGAACACTATTTTCAGGTTCAGAACGTTGGTTTGCCTCAATGGCCATATGTGAGTAAACGTCCAATGGTACTTCGACTCGAGCTCCAACGACGTTGACGAGCGGCCTTTTGCCACTGGGCGCCAAGTTATTGTTCTCATCTTGAAGGCCAGCTTCGTTGTCGATAGGCAAGGCCATTAATCGGGAGTTCGATGTTGCTAGTCTGAAATCAGAGATGCTTTAAAATAAGCGTGAAACAATGAGTATTTCAGAGATTCATGTCAAATATCCACTGTTATCCTTAGCCCCACGGTGGGCGCCAAACTGTTTACCCGAAAAACAGATAGAGTTGAATTTGTATGTAGTTCTAAGGGTATGTAGTATAACTTGACACAAATCGTAAGAGTAAAATGGAAATATCGAATATTGATTGCAAAGAATAAAAAATAAACAAAGTTGGAAAGAAGATGATTTATGGACTAAGCAAGATGAATCAATCTATGTGGCTAAAAAGGGATAACTCTTCAATATAGGAGTGTATGATCTCTCAGTTACCATGTATGTAGAAACTTCCTTTTTTACAGAAATAATAACCAACCCTTTTATAGTGGAGGGATCCTACTTTAGATACAATTAAAAATATATAGTGGGACACACATGATAAATCAGCTTTTTCATAATTCGTGCCAGGATTCTCTCCCCTAGTGCAGTTGCAACGGCTCTTGTCTATGAGCTTGATATTGACTCGAGCTCGATATCGACTCGAGCTCGATTCTCATTCGGAGCCTTGTAGTGATTCGGGGTCAGTGTTGGTCGTTCTCTGCCTCATAAGCTCAATTACTTCACTTCGCATCATAGTTCGATTTGGATTCGAGCTCGACATTGATCGGTCTCCAGGGCTCAAAGTTTGATGACCTGACTTCGGACCTCAACCTGATATTATGAAGACGATCTTTGATCAAATGCATTACCATTTCGATCAGTTCGTGCGAAGGACTAAACCGGTTTTGACTACAAAACGTACTGTTTAATTAATATCTATAATGGTGGCATAAAATAACTTTTGTTATAAGAAAAATCAAATTATGGTGGATGTCTACTCTTCCTCCATGATCTTCTCAAATGCTTAATGACATATTCAATGATATATTTCTATGCTTAATGACATATTCAATGACATATTTTTCTTCACTTTTCATGCCTATATAAAGGCCTTGTAATAGATAAGAAAATACACACAATTGAAGAAGAAAATCTCTTCCTTCTCTCTATCTCTATTTCTTATTCATGTTTTACTAAATTACTTTTATTTCATAACAACATGTCTTGTTCATGTTTTACTAAATTTCTTTTATTTTATAACACGTTATCAGCACGAATTGCTCATTTTATGATCTTCTACGTCAAGACTATATAAATTATAAGCAGACAATGAGATCAAGTACAATGAAAAATGTCTTGGATGATAATACAAAGATAAGTTTTACATCCACCTAAACTCATTCATATTTTCATATATTTGTATTAACTTTATATGCAGTATTTAGTTAAAATATATTTTTCAATTGTATCCACTGCAATAAAGAACTGAAAAGGTATGTCTTTATTTGCTACATCTCTTATAGGACAAATATAATATTCCAACGTATATATATGTTCTGACCTTTTACATACTATGATAGATAATTATTAAGGTAATTTAGTAATAATTTTTTTACCATCACATGATGTATTTCATTGAAAGCAAAATTATCAAATATGTAGGCGATTTTACAGTACCTTGCAAATTTGGCATTCGAATATACAATCAATATAAACTCATTATAGTTATAATTTATAATAGTCACAGTTATGCATTAAGCCTTAAATATTTTTGCTGGAAACATAAGGCTCATTCCTCCGTATTGGATTTTTTTGGTGAAGTTCTTATAGTCTTTGAAATATAAGTGGTTATAGGTTATCTGCACCTTTCCCCTAAATAATTAATTAAAATATAAAAGTGATTGTATCATTTTAAAAAAAAAATGGCATATATCCTAACTAGCATTTTTGTTGCAGAGAAATTATTTCAAGATTGAAATAGTTATATATGTCTTCTTGAAAGTTAATTTACTTATGCCTATAATTATGAAGTAATAATATTTTAAAGGCTCGAGTGCGAGTCCTAGTGAATTTTGGCCTATTATGCCAAAGTTTGAGGGTAAGACAATGGGTTCAAGTCCCAACGCACTATGTTGATGAAAAGACGTTGGATTCAAGTTCCAACGCATTATGGCCTAGCATGCCTTTATATGGGTAAGACATTGGGTTTGAGTCCTAATGCACCATATTGATAATAATAATAACTAAAGAAAAAATAATGTAATTTTCATGAAAAAGCATGAAGCTTGTCCCACTTGATTTGCTCCATTCTTGAAGTGAATGTGATAGCAGTGCATGATAAGTCTAAATAAAGACAAGTCGTTGAAAAATGAATGTGGGCGTGCGAAAGGCCAAAATAATAATAGTTATCACTATGGTAATTATAAAAAGGGAGAACAAGACAATGTTTACAATCAAATTGGTATGAAAAAAATAAAATAAAGCACATTGTATGATTATACTCCATTCTTTGAAGAGAATGTGACATGTGATAAACATTGAGAATGCATACTCATTCCTGAAAGTGAATGTAAAAATTTATATGTGATAAAGATTATGCATAATAATGTACTAGTGCATAGTTGGATAAATACTACAACTCACCTCTAAGGGGAGTTTGAGACAAAGAAAGATAATGAATATTATTGTGTACTTACATGAATATATCATTGGTCGCATACATGTGATACGCCAAATATTTTGTCAAGCCTTATGAAAGTTATTAAAAGCAAAATTAAAGCAAGAAATTATTTTGCTTATGATGATTTTGAACATGAAAATTATTATGATATGATTCTCTTTGTGAAGGAGACATTCATTATATGGATGGTGTGACAAAAGATCTTGTAGTAAAAAAGCAATTAAGAGATCTGAAAGAACTAATTTGTTACTACCCGAATGAATGAAATTGTTCATGATATTAATCTTGTAGTAAGTCTCAAAAGAAACATTTTGATTTACAAATATATTAGCCAAAGTAGTTGGTATATTGAGACTATAAATGAAAAGAAGATTGAATATCTTTATATTACTATAATCATACCGGGTAAATATAAAATGTTACCTGACTTTTCTTCTATTTGTACTACACAAGTATAAGCATGATGATGCAATCACAAGCCACAAGTAAACTAGAGGTTTACTGAAATAAATATTAGTTGGCATGACCGGTTGACCATCTCGGTTCAATTATGATGCGAAAATTTAATTGAGAATTATATTGGCATATATTGAAGAAATATAAGATTCTTCAAGAATTCTCTTCTGCTGCTTATTTTCATGATATACCAGTTAAGGTTGGGATTAAATCTCTTGATTTATGGAACGAATAAAAGGTGATAAATATGGGTCCAGTCACCTTCTATGTAGACCGTTTACTATTATATAATTTTAATAGATACATCTATTCTATGGTCACATGTGCATTTGTTATCAACTTGCAGTTTGGCTTTTGCAAGATTGATTGCTCAAATTATTAGAGTACAGTTCCATAATATAAATTATGATAATTTATCTTGATAATACTGGTTTAAATTCAAGTTGGTTTAGCAGAAATTGTATGCCTCCAATTATATCTAAACCATTGGTTATGAGAACAAAATTGCCAAAATAAAATTTGGTACGTGATATATTATTTAATATACAACAGCACTTGTGCGCATCTAGCCAAGTTATGATAAGTTCTCCCTATCACAATCGGTTCAGGGTCAGAAACTTAATAATTTTCATCTAGAAATATGAATGTGCTATATGATTTAATTGTTTCACCACAATGCACAAAGATGTATCCCCAAATAAGGCTAGGGATATTTATTGGTGATCCCAATAATAGGGGGAGAAAATGGGCAGCTGAAAAAGTAATGCATGTAATGAATTATTATGAGTACATCTAGATCCTCGTACAAGAAAATGTGAACTTGAAGTTCAAGTGATAATTTATTTGCAAAATATTGTCAGGCGTATTTGTTGACCCAAAACTAAATGTCATATTCAGCTGCTAATGCTCCAAATAAAATAAAGTTCATAATGAATAGAGTCTATAGCATGCATGAAGCATAATAGACTAATCGGTTCCAAAGATAAAACTCCTTGAAGAAGGAGAGGAGCAAATGTTCAAGATGGTCATAATAAGGAGGCAAGTGCTCTAGAAGAGCACCACGACATAACACTTCATAAGAACTCATGGGAGAGGCTCAGGTACCTGAAGATAATAAGATAAAGAGATTTCAATAAGTTATGTTTTTATTGGGTAATAGTAGAACCGATATAAAATGATCGTTGACGATATTGTTAATATAATGTAGCGCTCAATATTATTAATATTGACGAGGTTCTTGAGCTCAAATCTGTCATAAAATTTGGACAGATAAATGACTGGCCAAATGAAAAATACGTAATGAAAATTAATTTCACCTGAAAAATTATGAAGTTGGACGGATAGTCCCAACATCTGAAAGTATAAAGCCAGTGGAGGTATAAATGTGTTCTTGTGCAGAAAAAAAAAAGTCAAGTCGATAAACATAAAGACGACTTGTGTCACAAGAAAATTTATAAATATCCTGGCATTGATTATATAGAGACATGTTCTCCTGTGGTAGATGTCGCCATTTCAGGTTTTAATCTGGCAATACAAGAAAAATATGATATGCGTATAATGGAAATCATTGAAGGATTTAAATTGTTCTGAAGCATATTAAGGTTTCCAAGAAATTTATTAAATAAAGCTTCAAAAATCCTTATACGGATTGAAACAATCAGGGCGCATGTGGTATAATCGCCTGAGTGAGTACCTGTTGAAAGAAGGGTACAAGAATGATTCAATTTGTCCTGGTGTCTTTATAAAAAGATCTGGATTTAAATTTGTTATAATCACCATGTATGTTAATGATTTAAATATCATTGGAACTCCTAGGGAGCTTCCTACAGCAGTAGACTATTTAAAGAAAGAATTTGAAATGAAAGATCTTGGAAAGACAAAATTTTGTCTTGGTCTACAAATTGAGTATATGAAAGATGAAATTTTTGCCCATCAACCAGCATACACTAAAATAATTTTAAAGTGATTATATATGGATAAAGCACATCCATTCCGACCTCATAAAAATAATGAAGAGTTTCTTGGTCCCGAAGTACCATATCTTAGTGCAATTGGTGCACTAATGTATCTTTCTAACATTACAAGGTCTGACATAACTTTTTCAGTTAATGTCTTAACAAGATATAGCTCTACTCCTACAAGAAGATATTGGAATAGAATCAAACACATATTGCGGTATCTAAAAGGGACTACCGATATGGGATTATTTTATGACAATAATTGCAGTCCCGATCTTGTTGGTTATGCCGATGCTGGGTATTTATACGACCCACACAAGGCTCGATCTCAAACAGACTATGTGTTTACATATGGAGACACTGCCATATCTTGGCGATCGACTAAGCAATCAATCATGGCTACTTTATTTAATCATGCTGAGATAATGCTATTCATGAAGCAAGTCGAGAATGTGTATGGTTGAGGTCTATAATACATCTTATTCAAGATAAATGTGGTTTAAAGTATGACAAACTACCCACAATTTTGTATGAAGACAATGCAGCATGCATAGCCCAATTGAAGGGAGGATTCATAAAGGGGATAGGACAAAGCAAATTTTACCAAAGTTATTTTTCACACATGATCTTCAAAAGAATGGTGATATCAATGTGCAACAGATCCGTTCAAGTGATAATATAGCTGATCTGTTCACCAAATCTCTACTGACGTCGACCTTCAAGAAACTAGTGTACAAGATTGGAATGCGAAGGCTCAAGGATGTGAATTGATGCTCTCATCAGGGGAGTTAATACGCGTTGTACTCTTTTTCCCTTACAAGGTTTTATCCCACTGGGTTTTCCTTGCAAGGTTTATAATGAGGCAACCAAAAGGCGTATTTCTAAACATGTGTACTCTTTTTCCTTCACTAGAATTTTTTTTCCCATAGGATTTTTTTCTAATAAAGTTTTAATGAGGCACATTATCTATGGACATCCAAGGGGGAGTGTTATAAGAAAAATTAAATTATGGTGGATGTCTACTCTTCCTCCATGATCTTCTCAAATGCTTAATGACATATTCAATGACATATTTCTATGCTTAATGACATATTCAATGACATATTTTTCTTCACTTTTCATACCTATATAAAGGCCTTGTAATAGATAAGAAAATACACACAATTGAAGAAGAAAATCTCTTCCTTCTCTCTATCTCTATTTCTTGTTCATGTTTTACTAAATTGCTTTTATTTCATAATAATATGTCTTGTTCATGTTTTACTAAATTGCTTTTATTTTATAACAACTTTCACGTTAACTTCTCTGATTCTTTTTCCTTTTTTCCGGTCAAAAGTTTTTGAGATATTTATTTACGTACCTTGGTGAATAATAATAAAAATCTCAAGGCAACCCTGACCTATCAGTCAACTAAAGCACACGTAAGTTGGAATATGGGCAACCAATCAAATTTATGTGTCTAATATTCCAAGCAAGCTAGGATTGATTGTATTATTTAAATTAAATTATATGGGGTTATTTTAACATAGATTGTTAAACATATTAAAAGTACATTTGGGTTATATTTCTGTCTGGCCGATTTGTTACTTAGCTTGTTTGAACTTTGAACATGAAGAAAATTCAAGAAAGCAACAAAAACAGGAAGTTTTATTGACAAAGTCTCATATATTCTATTGATTTTCTTGAAGTTAAGCCGCCCTTTTACATTTTCATAGCAATACATCCATTGAATTAAATAAATGTTGTAACTTGTACGATATCCAAGTTAAGCAAAACCTGATCTAGCTTGTCCAAAATATTAGTCCTTGTCATATACTCTATGATTTGTTTAGTCATACGCAGCCAAATTCGATAATATAGTAAATATCGAACTTAGACTAATGACATTAATAGTCACGCTAATTTGATCATTAATTGTGTGTTTGAAGATTCAAACCGTGTGCTGGAATTTTCTAAATTAAAACGATCACGGTCTGCGTTGTAAATGCATCACTAGGTTTTTTTTTAAAACTTCATTGTGGAAAAATATAAGACCTAACTGCAAACTTATGTAGCATATAAATACTCAAGAAAAGATGGAAGAATGCCAACTATGCAAAAATGGAAAAGTCATATGCGGAAGTATGACAAAACTTGAAGAAATAAAAAAGTATTATCACAATAAAATATACTTCAAAAACAAATCAAGGACATATACCTCATGTGAGGCTTAAAGAAAGAGTGAAAGTATATTTGACTAATTAAAATGCAGCCAACTATTTAATCTCTTGAGGTTGAAAAATACTATCCCTTTTCATCTATAGAGAATCTCCTTAACCTAACATTTTCGGGTACTTCGAAAATTTTAGTAATTCATTTGATCGACAAAATTATTCTCTAACCAAAACTTTCGATTTTGGTTTAACTAGTCGTTAGTATTGTTTTATATTGCTCTAAGCTAGTGGTCTCAAAATGGTTAAAAGAAAATAATTAGGCACACATATTATCCACTAAAAAATAGGTTGGATAATGAACTTTTTAAAAACGGGTCAAATATGGATAAGAACCATATTATCCATTTAGAAAATGGATAACCAATAGGTAACCAATGAATAACCAATGGGTTTAACTTTTATATTTGTAAAGCCTCAAATTGGGGGTTCCTCAAATTTGGGAGACTAGAAATTCTCGCAAAAGTCATTATATTCAAGAAGTAATGGATAATATGGTTCCCATATTAACCGCCGGTTAACCCATTTTTTATCCGTAAATATGGGTCTGGTCAAATATAAATATTGGTGGACAGAGGCAACACTCACACGTGTCGGATCTATCGGAAGCACTCTTTCTACCCTCAAGGTAAAGGTAAGGTCTACGTACACA
The DNA here is from genome assembly GCF_000715075.1 of Nicotiana tabacum. Taxonomy (NCBI): domain Eukaryota; kingdom Viridiplantae; phylum Streptophyta; class Magnoliopsida; order Solanales; family Solanaceae; genus Nicotiana; species Nicotiana tabacum. Next base: position 24,819,820 of record NC_134091.1, read on the forward strand.
CTAGCCTCCCCAAACCCCACTCGTGAGATTACACTAAGTTTGTTGTTGTTGTTGTTGTAGAGCCAAAGACTCAAACGTGGTTCTTGTCATCGATCAAATGGTCCGTTAATGTACTTGTTTGACTCAAAATTTAGATTTAGGTTCAAACAATTAGATTTTCTAATAAAATAGAGTTAATCTTAACCAATATTAATATCCAAAAGATATATTAACCGATTTTGTAGCGAGATATCACGAATATTATCTGTGTAGCAATAAATGGCGACAATACTACTATATTCAATTGTGATGACCCAAAATGTCATCTTTAAATTTAATAAGTAATTCTGTGTTTTAAGACCTCGAAAAGTACCATTTATCATTCCTCGACTTGCGTGCACAGTCCGTAAAATTTTTCGGAAAGTTTTCATGTGAAAAATGGATTAAAATGGGAAATAGAGCTTTAAAACTCAACTAAGTTGATTTTGGTCAACATTTTAAGCGAACGGATCCAGGTCAGTATTTTGAAAATTTCAGTAGCTCTGTATCGTAATTTGGAACTTGGACGTATGCCCGGAATTTAATTTGGAGGTCCCTAGCTCAAGTTATGACCATTTAACGGAACTAGCAATTTAAAGGATAAATATTTCAAGTTTGACCACGGGGTTGACTTTTTGATATCGGAGTCGGAATCTGATTCTGGAAATTTGAACAGCTCCGTTATGTCATTTATGACTTGTGTGCCAAATTTGAAGTCATTCCAGATTCATTTAATATGTTTTGGCACGAGATTTGCAAATTAAAAGTTTAAAACTCAAAGTTCGAATCGGGGTGTGAATTATAATTTCAGTGTTGTTTGATGTGATTTTAGACCCCGAGTCAGTCCGTATTATGTTACGAGACTTGTTGGTATATTCGAGCGGGGTCCCGAGTACCCCGAGAGTGAAACGGATTGAAATCGGAACAAGAATTAGACTTAAGCAAAAATCTGAAATTTGGGTTCTGGTATAATCGCACCTGCGGAATCTTGACCGCAGGTGCGAGCTCGCAGAAACGAGACTTACATCACAGATGCGGCCTTCGCAGGTGCGGCCCTTTTGCGCAGAAGCGGACGTCGCAGGTGCGACATTTTGTCCGCAGATGCGGAACCTCGTCTGGCAGCCCCTTTTCGCAGATGCGAGATTTTTCTCGCAGATGCGAGCTCGCATGTGCGAGCCCAGGCACCGCAGATGCAAATATGCTGGGCAGAATACTTAAAATCGGGTCTTAGCCATTTTTACTCATTTTTGAGTTTTGAGTCTCGGATTTGGGCGATTTCAAGGGGGATTTTCACTACTTTGAACTGGGTAAGTGTTCTTTATCATAAAGTGATTATATTTCACAAATCCATATCTATATTCATCATTTATTTCGGATTTAGATGGAAGAAATTGGAATTTTTGTAAAACTTTTCAAAAACGAAAAATTTAGATTTGAAGGTCCATTTGATATCGAAATTGGACAAATTTGGTATGGTTGAACTCGTATCGGAACGGGTGTTTGAATTTCACGAGTTTTTTCGGGATTTGAGACGTGGGTACCACTGTCGAATATTTTAATGAATTTCAGATTTTTATTCGGAAAATTTGTAAATTCATATGGAATTAATTCTTATGATTAGTATTGAATATATTGAATTATTTGTGAATAGATTTAAAGCTTTCGGAGGCAAATTTAAAAGGAAAAGTTGTGGTTGAATAATTGATTGGAATTTGCAAAGCGAGGTAAGTGTCGGGGTTAACCTTGACTTGAGGGAATAGAACCCTTAAATTGTTTGTTATGTGATTTGCATGTAAACGACGTATAGGCGAGGTGACGAGTGTCTATACGTCGTCAAATTAATTGTTTGCCTGCTTACTTGAAAAATCATAAATTATTTTTAATCATAAATTAAATATTATAATAATTGTTTCTCTCTTATTCTTTGTCAAATATTAATTCTTGAATTTCTGCATTAATTATTACATGTTATTTAAATTATGTGCCTTAATCATTATTTGACATTTAGCATATTAAATATCAAACTGCTTATTTGCTGATTTCTATAATAAATTGCTATTTGTCATTGTTTGCTTCATAATTAAATTATAATTATTGTATACTTGTTGTCTTATGATTTTATGTTAATTGTTGCATTTATTGGGGAATTTCTTCTATAAGAATTGATTGGCAAATGAATATGTTGGAGGAGGGGGTTGCACGCCGCAACAAGATTGATTATAATGAATATATTGGAGGATCGGGTTGCACGCCGCAACAGACTTATTAAAAGTCAATATTGGAGGATCGGGTTGCACGCCGCAACAGACTTATTTAAAAGTCAATATTGAGCGATCGGATAGCACGCCGCAATAGACTTATTTAAAAGTTAATATTGGGCGATCGGATTGCACGCCGCAATAGACTTATTTAAAAGTCAATATTGGGCGATAGGATTGCACGCCGCAATAGACTTATTTAAAAGTCAATATTGGGCGATCGAATTACACGCCGCAATAGACTTATTTAAAAGTCAATATTGGGGGATCGGATTGCACGCCGCAACAGACTAATTTAAAAGTCTATATATATACTTGATTGAAATAAATATATGACAGACTTGATTAAAAGGAATATATTGGGAGAGCAGGTTGCACGCTGCAACAGAATTGAATGTGAATATATTGTGAGAGCAGGTTGCACGCTGCAACAGATTTGGGTGAAATAATAATGGATTAGGACTGCTGAGTTGGCTTCAATTATTATAAATGAGTTACCTGATTTATTTCTATTATTTGTTGTTGTTATTAATATTGCGTACAGGTTAATGTAAGTGAACCGCCTTAGCCTCGTCACTACTTCGTCGAGGTTAGGCTCAGCACTTACAAGTACATGGGGTCGGTTGTACTGATACTACACTCTGCACTTCTTGTGCAGATTTTGGAGTTGGTCCCAGCGGCATACCCTAGTTTTGCCCGGATTTCAGCTACTCGAAGGAGACTTGAGGTATAACTGCATGGCGTCCGCAGTTCTGAAGTCCCCGTCTATTGTACTTTAGCTGTGTGTTTATTTCTAGACAGCTTTATATTATTCAGACGTTTATTTGTATTTATTCTAGAAGCTCGTGCACTTGTGACACCAATTCTGGGATGGTATTTAGACATCGTTATTATTATGGATTATTTTAAAATTGCTTCCGCATTTGCTTCCTTGTTATTAATAAACTTAAAATTGTTTTAAAAATGGATAATGTTATTCTAACGTTGGCTTGCCTAGCAAGTGAAATGTTAGGCGCCATCACGGTCCGAAGGTGGAAATTTCGGGTCGTGACAGTTGGTATCATAGCACTAGGTTACATAGGTCTCACGAGTCACGAGCAAGCTTAGTCGAGTCTGAAGGATCGGTACTGAGACGTCTGTACTTATCTCTCAGAGGCTACGAAGTTTAGGAACAATATCACTTCTTTCTTATTCTGTCGTGCGATTTTATTCTATCATCGATGATTGAACCATTCTACTCTTATTCTCTCGCAGATGGTGAGAATACGTAATACCTCTATTGATGGGCAGGGACCAAAACCCCCGGTGGAAACTATGGCCTGGGGTAAAGGTCAAGGCCGAGGTCGTGCTAGAGGCCGAGGCAGAGGCCGAGGTAGAGCTCAGTCCAGAGCTCGAGCAACTGCACCTGTTGTAGAACCTCAGGTAGACCTTCAGGAGGAGGTCCCAGTTCAGAATGTACCAGTTGGACTAGTTCAGGTCCCGGAAGGATTCATAGCCACTCCAGTACTTCAGGACGCTCTAGTCCGTTTGGTAAGTCTTATGGAGGGCGTGGCTCAGAATGGTACATTTCCAGTGGCACCAGCCGTCTCACAGGCTGGGGGAGGAGCACAAACTCCCACTACTCCTGCTCCGGAGCAGATGGCTCCCCAGAATCAGGCTCCAGCAGCCCCGCCAGCTGGGGTAGTTCAGCCAGTTGTTGCAGCACAGACCGGTGATAGGCCCGCCATGTCTTTTGAGGCCTTATTGAGACTGGATAAGTTCACTAAGCTCTTTCCAGTTCACTTCAGTGGTACACTTTCTGAGGACCCATAGGATTATCTTGAACGCTGCCATGAGGTGCTGCGAAACATGGGTATAGTTGAGACCAATGGAGTTGATTTTGCGGTATTCCAGATGACGGGTTCCACCAAGAGGTGGTGGAGAGATTACACATTGACCCGACCAGTCGGATCGCCTGCACTTACCTGGGAGCAGTTCTCTCAGCTATTTCTGGAGAAGTTCCTCCCTATCACACTGAGAGAGGAATTCCGCAAGCAATTCGAGCGTCTACAACAGGGCAGTATGATTGTTACTCAGTATGAGTCCCGTTTTGTAGATTTGGCTCGTCATGCTCTCCTTTTACTACCTACGGGGGGAGAGAGAGTGAGGAGGTTCATTGAGGGACTCACTAACCTTATCAGACTTCAAATGGCCAAGGAGACCGGAAGTGAGATTTCTTTTCAGTGGCTGCTAATGTCGCATGGAGGATCGAGATGGTTCTTGCACAAAGAGGGCAGAGGTCCGATAAGAGGCCTCGACAGTTCGGTGGTTACAGTGGTGCCTCGTCTGAAGGCCGGGGTAATTTTGGTAGGGGTCATCCTCCCAGACCATTTCATTCAGCACTTCATGTATCTCCCGGTGCTTCAGGGAGTCATGGTCCTATTATGCCTTACTCTGGGCAGCCAGTATTCAGTGCACATTCAGCTCCTATCAGTGCACCACCACTCTAGAGTTACTACAGTGGTTACTCAGCCCATCTGGGTCAGCTTCAGCTTCAGCAGCCACGGCATCAGGATGGGTGTTATGAGTGTGGGAATATTGGTCACATCAGGAGGTATTGCCCTAGATTGGCGAGTAACAGATCTCGGCAAGATTCTCGTGCCATCATACCGGCACCGGTTGCTTCACCGCCTGCTCAGCCAGCTAGAGGTAGGGGTCAGGCAGTTAGAGGTGGAGGTCAGGCCATTAGAGGTGGAGGTCAGGCCATTAGAGGTGGAGGTCAGACCGTTAGAGGTAGAGGCCAGCCAGTTAGAGGCCTTCCCAGAGATGCAGTTCAGAGTGGTGGGGCCCAGCCCCGATTTTATGCTTTTCTAGCTAGGCCTGAGGCCGAGTCATCTGATATTGTGATCACAGGTATTATTCCAGTTTGCCATAGAGATGCTTCAGTTCTATTTGATCCAGGATCTACTTATTCCTATGTGTCCTCCTATTTTGCTTCATATTTGGTTGTGCCTTGTGATTCTCTGAGTGTTTTTGTGTGTGTATCTGTTGTAGTAGATCATGTCTATCATTCATGTGTGGTTACTATTGGTAATCTTGAGACTAGTATGGATCTTCTACTTCTTGATATGGTAGATTTTGATGTCATCTTGGGTATGGATTGGTTGTTTCCTTACCATGTTATATTGAACTGTCATGCTAAGACAGTGACCCTAGCTATGTCGGGGTTACCTCGGTTAGAGTGGAAAGGAACTTCTAGCCATTCTGTCAGCAGGGTTATTTCTTATATGAAAGTTCGGCGTATGGTAGAGAAAGGGTGTCTAGCCTATTTGGCTTATATTCGCGATCCCAGTGCGGATGTCCCTTCTATGGACTCAGTACCAGTTGTTCATGAATTTCCAGAAGTATTTCTTGCAGATTTGCTGGGGATGCCACCCGACAGAGATATTGACTTCTGTATTGATTTGGCTCCGGGCACTCATCCCATTTCTATTCCACCATACTGTATGGCCCCGGCAGAGTTGAAAGAATTGAAAAGGCAGATACAAGACTTGCTTGATCAGGGATTCATTAGACCCAGTGTCTCGTCCTGGGGTGCACCAGTATTATTTGTAAAGAAGAAAGATGGCTCTATGTGGATGTGTATAGATTATCGGCAGTTGAATAAGGCCACTATCAAAAACAAATATCCGCTGCCAAGAATTGATGACTTATTTGATCAGCTTCAGGGTGCCAAGGTATTTTTGAAAATTGATTTGAGATCTGGTTACCATCAGTTGAAGATTAGGGCATCTGATGTCCCTAAGACAGCTTTTCGGACTCGGTATGGGCATTACAAGTTCCTAGTGATGTCATTTGGGTTGACAAATGCTCCAGCAGCATTTATGGATTTGATGAATCGGGTGTTCAAGCCTTATTTGTATTCTTTTATGGTTGTATTCATTGATGATATCTTGATTTACTCTAACAGTCGAGAGGAGCATGAGCAGCATCTTCGAAGTGTGCTTCACACCTTGAAGAATAATCAGTTATATGCCAAATTTTCAAAATGTGAGTTTTGGTTAGACTCGGTTGCCTTTTTGGGACATATTGTATCGGTAGAAGGCATAAAGGTGGATCCTAAAAAGATTGAGGCTGTTCAGAATTGGCCTAGACCTACTTCGGTTACAGAGATCCGGAGTTTCCTAGGTTTGGCAGGTTATTATCGCCGGTTCGTGGAAGGATTTTCATCTATAGCAAGCACATTGACCAGACTAACCCAGAAGGGTGTTCCATTCAGATGGTCAGATAAGTGTGAGTTGAGCTTTCAGAAGCTCAAGACCGCTTTGACTACGGTGCCAGTATTGATATTACCCACAGGTTCAGGATCGTATACGGTATATTGTGACGCATCTCACATTGGGCTTGGTGCAGTATTAATGCAAAATGGTAAAGTAATTGCATAGGCATCGCGACAGTTGAATGTTCACAAGAAGAATTATCCTATTCATGACTTAGAATTGCCAGCCATTGTTCATGCGCTGAAGATTTGGAGGCATTACCTCTACGGTGTCTCGTGTGAGGTATTTACTGATCATCGTAGCCTTCAGTCTCTGTTCAAACAAAAAGATCTTAATTTAAGGCAGAGAAGATGGTTGGAGTTGTTGAAAAACTATGATATCACCATTTTGTATCACCCCGGAAAGGCCAAGGTAGTGGCCGATGCCTTGAGTAGAAAGGTTGTGAGTATGGGTAGTCTTGCGTATATTCCGGTTGGTGAGAGACCATTAGCTGTAGATGTTCAGACTTTGGCTAACCAGTTCATGAGGTTAGATATTTCAGAACCCAGTCGGGTTCTAGCTTGCACAGTCGCTCGATCTTCTTTATATGAGCACATCAGAGAGAGGCCGTATGATGATCCTCATTTACTTGTCCTTAAGGACACGGTGCAGCACGGTGATGCCAAACAGGTTGCTGTGGGGGAAGATGGAGTTCTGCGAATGCAGGGCCGTATTTGTGTGCCTAATGTGGATGGGCTTCGTGAATTAATTCTCGAAGAGGCACACAGTTCCAGGTATTCTATTCATCCAGGTACCGCTAAAATGTATCAAGATTTGTGGCAACATTATTGGTGGAGGAGAATGAAAAAGGATATAGTTGCACATGTAGCTCGGTGTCTGAATTGTTAGCAAGTTAAGTACGAGCATCAGAGACCTGGTGGTTTGCTTCAGAAGTTAGAAATTCCTGAGTGGAAGTGGGAGCGTATCACTATAGATTTTGTAGTTGGGCTCTCACGGACTCAGAGAAAATTTGACGCAGTTTGGGTCATTGTGGACAGGTTGACCAAGTCAACCCATTTCATTCCAATGGCAGTTACCTATTCTTCAGAGAGGTTAGCTGAAATTTACATTCGTGAGATTGTCCGCCTTCACGGTGTGCCCATGTCTATTATTTCAGATCGAGGTACGCAGTTTACCTCACGTTTCTGGAAGGTTGTACAGCGTGAGTTAGACATACGGGTGGAGTTGAGTACAACATTTTATCCACAGACAGACGGACAGTCAGAGCGCACTATTCAGATATTGGAAGATATGCTTCGCGCTTGTGTTATAGACTTTGGAGGTTCTTGGGATCATTTCTTGCCACTTGCGGAGTTTGCTTATAATAATAGCTACCAGTCAAGCATTCAGATGGCTCCATATGAGGCATTATATGGAAGGCGATGCCGATCACCAGTTGGTTGGTTTGAACCGGGAGAGACTCGGTTGTTGGGTACCGATTTGGTACAGGATGCCTTGGATAGGTTAAGATTATTCAGGATCGACTTCGTACAGCTCAGTCTAGGCAAAAGAGTTATGCCGACAGTAAAGTTCGTGATATTGCATTCATGGTTAGAGAACGAATATTGCTTCGGGTTTCACCTATGAAAGGTGTAATGAGGTTCGGAAAAGAAGGGCAAGTTGAGCCCTAGGTATATCAGACCCTTTGAAATTCTTGAAAGGGTGGGTGAAGTAGCCTACAGGCTTGCATTACCACCTAGTTTATCAGCGGTTCATCCGGTGTTCCATGTGTCTATGCTCCGTAAATATCATGGTGATCCATCCCATGTGTTAGATTTTAACTCAGTCCAATTGGACAAAGATTTGACTTACGAGGAGGAGACGGTGGCTATTCTAGCCCGGCAGGTCCGACAGTTGAGGTCAAAGAGTTATCCTTCAGTTCGGGTGCATTGGAGAGGTCAGCCGGTAAAGGCTACCTAAGAGTCCGAGTCGAACATGCGGAGTAAATATCCACACCGTTTCTCCAGCTCAGGTACTTTTTCTAACTCCGTTCGAGGACGAACGTTTGTTTTAGAGGTGGAGAATGTGATGACCAAAATGTCATCTTTAAATTTAATAAGTAATTTTGTATTCTAAGACCTCGAAAAGCACCATTTATCATTCCTCGACTTACGTGCACAGTCCGTAAAATTTTCTGAAAAGTTTTCATGTGAAAAATGGATTAAAATGGGAAATAGAGCTTTAAAACTAAACTAAGTTGACTTTGGTCAACATTTTGAGCAAACGGATCCGGATCAGTGTTTTGAAAATTTTAGTAGCTACGTATCGTGAATTGGGACTTGGGCGTATGCCCGTAATTTAATTTGGAGGTCCCTAGCTCAAGTTATGACTATTTAACGGAACTAGCAATTTAAAGGTTAAATATTCCAAGTTTGACCACGTGGTAGACTTTTTGATATCGGAGCCGGAATCCGATTCTAGAAATTTGAACAGCTCCGTTATGTCATTTATGACTTGTGTGCCAAATTTGAAGTCATTCCGGATTCATTTAATATGTTTTGGCACGAGATTTGCAAATTAAAAGTTTAAAACTCAAAGTTCGAATCGGGGTGTGAATTATAATTTCAGTATTGTTTGATGTGATTATAGACCCCGAGTCAGTCCGTATTATATTACGGGACTTGTTGGTATATTCGAGCGGGGTCCCGAGTACCCCGAGAGTGAAATGGATTGAAATCGGAACAAGAATTGGACTTAAGCAAAAATTTGAAATTTGGGTTCTAGTATAATCGCACCTGCGGAATTTTGACCGCAGGTGCGAGCTCACAGAAACGAGACTTCCATCACAGATGCGGCCTTCGCAGTATGCGGCCCTTTTGCGCAGAAGCGGACGTCGCAGGTGCGATATTTTGTCCGCAGATGCGGAACCTTGCCTGGCATCCCCTTTTCGCAGATGCGAGATTTTTCTCGCAGATACGAGCTCGCATGTGCGAGCCCAGGCACCGCAGATGCGAAAATGCTTGGCAGAATACTTAAAATCGGGTCTTAGCTATTTTTACTCATTTTTGAGTTTTGAGTCTCGGATTTAGGCGATTTCAAGGGGAATTTTTTTGACTTTGAACTGGGTAAGTGTTCTTTATCATAAAGTGATTATATTTCACAAATCCATGTCTATATTCATCATTTATTTCGGATTTAGATGGAAGAAATTGAATTTTTTGTAAAACTTTCCAAAAATAAAAAAATTAGATTTGAAGGTCCATTTGATATCGGAATTGGACAAATTTGGTATGGTTGAACTCGTATCGGAACGGGTGTTCGAATTTCGCGAGTTTTTTTGGGATTTGAGACATGGGTCCCACTGTCGAATATTTTAATGAATTTTGAATTTTGATCCGGAAAATTTATAAATTCATATGGAATTAATTCTTATGATTAGTATTGAATATATTGAATTGTTTGTGAATAGATTTGAAGCTTTCGGAGGCAAATTTAAAAGGAAAAGTTATGGTTGAATAATTAATTGGAATTTGCAAAGCGAGGTAAGTGTCGGGGTTAACCTTGACTTGAGGGAATAGAACCCTTAAATTATTTGTTATGTGAATTGCATGTAAATGACGTGTAGGCGAGGTGACGAGTGTCTATACGTCGTCAAATTAATTTTTTGCCTGCTTACTTGAAAAATCATAAATTATTTTTAATCATAAATTAAATATTATAATAATTATTTCTCTCTTATTCTTTGTCAAATATTAATTCTTGAATTCCTGCATTAATTGTTATATGTTATTTGAATTATGCACCTTAATCGTTATTTGATATTTAGCATATTAAATATCAAACTGCTTATTTGTTGATTTCCATAATAAATTGTTATTTGTCATTGTTTGCTTCATAATTAAATGATAATTATTGTATACTTGTTGTCTTATGATTTTATGTTAATTGTTGCGTTTATTGGGGAATTTCTTCTATAAGAATTGATTGGTAAATGAATATGTTGGAGGAGCGGGTTGCACGCCGCAACGAGATTGATTATAATGAATATATTGGAGGATCAGGTTGCACGCCGCAACAGACTTATTAAAAGTCAATATTAGAGTGCACGCCGTAACAAACTTATTTAAAAGTCAATATTGGGCGATCAGATTGCACGCCGCAATAGACTTATTTAAAAGTCAATATTGGGCGATCGGATTGCACGCCGCAATAGACTTATTTAAAAGTCAATATTGGGCGGTCGGATTGCACGCCGCAATAGACTTATTTAAAAGTCTATATATATACTTGATTGAAATAAATATATGACAGACTTGATTAAAAGGAATATATTGGGAGAGCGGGTTGCACACTGCAACAGAATTGAATGTGAATATATTGTGAGAGCGGGTTGCACGCTGCAACAGATTTGGGTGAAATAATAATGGATTAGGACTGTTGAGTTGGCTTCAATTATTATAAATGAGTTACCTGATTTATTTCTATTATTTGTTGTTGTTATTAATATTGCGTACAGGTTAATGTAAGTGAACCGCCTTAGCCTCGCCACTACTTCGTCGAGGTTAGGCTCAGCACTTACCAGTACATGGGGTCGGTTGTACTGATACTACACTCTGCACTTCTTGTGCAGATTTGGAGTTGGTCTCAACGGCATACCATAGTTTTGCTCGGATTTCAGCTACTCGAAGGAGACTTGAGGTATAACTGCATGGCGTCCGCAGTTCTGAAGTCCCCGTCTATTGTACTTTAGCTGTGTGTTTATTTCTAGACAACTTTATATTATTCAGACCTTTATTTGTATTTATTCTAAAAGCTCGTGTACTTATGACATCAATTCTGGGATGGTATTTAGACATCGTTATTATTATGGATTATTTCAAAATTGCTTCCGCATTTGCTTTCTTGTTATTAATAAACTTAAAATTATTTTAAAAATGGATAATGTTATTCTAACGTTGGCTTGCCTAGCAAGTAAAATGTTAGGCGCCATCACTGTCCGAAGGTGAAAATTTCGGGTCGTGACATCAACGATTCAAAAATAAAGGAGGTAGCATTAAATAACAATAAATAGCGATGGATAGCATTTAAATAAATTAAAGCACGTGAGCCACCCGGAAAGGGTGAGATTCTTTGATATTCTTTCCGGCAATGATAAATGATTGATGCGTCTTTGAATATTCGGATTCTCCTTAGATCATGGGAGAAAAGTTAGATCATGATCTGAAGAAAAGATGTATTTTGTATGTGTATAAAAAAGTAAGAATCTTCAGAGAATATCAATGTGTTGTTTTGTATAATGATTGTCCAATCCCCTCTTTTAACTACATATCTTTCTATTTGTAAGGGCATATGGGCCAAAAAAAACCCTAATAGTACATATCCGAGAAATATTCACTGGAATATTCTCTTTAAAGTTTTCTTTCTAAAACTTGGCGTTACTAATCTGCTAAAGGGATTACTCGTCCTCGTCCTCTACCTCCGCTGGGTTCTCGACCTCGCCTTTATCCTTCGTTCATATCAGATTGATGACATGTGGCCAATGGCAGAGTCAGAATTTTAACTAAGGGGAGTCAAAATATAAATAAGTAAGCATACGAAAAAATCAAGGGGAGTGAACGTATAGTATATACATATAAAATTAAGAATTTAATGCATTTACACAGTATAATTTCCGACGAAGGAGTATCAATTGACTCCCCTTGCCGATGAATGGCTTCGCCACCGCATGTGGCAACTTTCGAAGGATTTGTTAATAGTGATTAAGCTCACATATAATAATGACAACTTTTTAGCCCATACAGCACTAACGAGAGTTAGTCTATTGGTTAACAAGTTAAGGTAGAAAGTGTTGAATTTAAGAGTCCTAAGGTTCAAATATAGCGGAATTTGAATTTATGTTCTAACTTATATATACGTGACTCATGCAGGATATATTTTGCACAAGACACTATAACAATTCAAAACTTAGGTTTGTATGAGATTTCGAGGCAGAGCTTGTGAAAGTTTTAATACTATACTTCCCTATAAAAAATTATTTAAAAAATTTATTTATAAATATATAGTGAACTTTTTTGGCAAAATGGTGTAGAATGTTACTCTTCATAGCAAGGTATCTCTGCCACTACTTATATGCTTGTTTTTTTTTTTTTCTATTTTCCATTAAGGTATAGAAGAATTAATCTAAATAGTTATCTACCTAACCATTTAAATTAAAAATTAATTGACATACATATAATATATATGTATATAATTATATATAAGTATACCGACTAAAAATGATAAATAATGAATAGGACCGGCTGTTTAGGTAAAAATCTTGTGTATCAGAGGATGTCAATCAAATTGTAAATACGGGCCAAGGTGAATAACCTTGAAGCCCAAAAAGGGGAAAAGCCCATAAAGTTACTAGCTGGGCCTTGAGAATATGAGCTCGCACACAATCTCAAGTGTTTTAGGGTTTTTGTGAAGCCGTCACTTCGTCACCGTTCTTCGTCTATAAATGCCAATAAATCGCCGAATACTCTGTAAACTTAGAATTCACAGCTAAACACATTTTTATGTCTCATTTCTTCGATTGAATTTGTGATTTTTCTGATGCTTTCGTTTTTTTGGTTAATTGGTTTCGATGTATTTTCATGGCTAAATTGTGAAAAAGTAAGGTTGGGGTTGCGATGATTATAAAATAATTCCTCGTACTGAATGCTGTTGCCACGGCATGACAGACTCTTTTACACCCATAGAATATGAGCAACCCTATACCTATCTTTTCTACTTTTTTTCCCTATATACGAATATCTATTTGCTTCAGAGGTTGCAATGGTATACAATTAGTTGGTGTGTGTGATTTTTGTTGCATAATTTTCAGTACAAGATTAGTATGTTAGTGGATAGTTCTCATTGTTTATCTTTTTCATTAATTACATCTCATTAGGAGACTTTAACGTGGCTTACATATTAGATAATTTGTTTAAATTAAATTTTTTCTTATTTGTTATTTGATCAGAAGATAATAACTGCCTATATCATGGTTAAACTACTTGGTTACTTCTTTTAGGTTAGGAGTTACGCACGAAATAGAAGTGATTTTAAGCATGAAACTGAACCAACAATGACTGAAATGTCATTTGTTTATTGCTTGTTGCGATAGCTTTGTGTATTACTCCATTAATTTACAACAGGTGGTATTAGAGTCTGCTTTTAGCTGGGTTGTTTAGTATCTAGTTTAGTTAATAATTGATATATCCCATTTTAATGAGCACAAAACAGAACAGACCTAAGCCATGGATAAATTCACAGAACAGACTAGCTACCTCATACTTTTCTAAATTCATGTAGATTCAGAATATCAAGTAAACCTATACGACAAGTGGTGATAGATATAAGAACAAAATACATTAGTTTTCAAATCTGATGCATTTTATAAACAGACACATGTTTATACACGCACTAACATTCTGTTTAACAGTAGCTTGTTTGGATGGTTGTTATCTGTTGTATTGTTCGTATTGTTAATTTAAATGCAATGTTTGTTTTGATTGTTACTTTAAATTTTATTGTATCGTATTTTTAAATCCGTTGTTACATAACGACGAAAAATTGAATTGGTGTGGTCGCGTTATTATCTTCCTTTTTCTTTTTCTCATCTTGCCCTTCCATATTATTAAATAATTCTATTTTATTATTTTTTATAATATTTCTATTTCGTACCTATTTGTTTTTCTTTATTTATAACATTTTAAGTTTGTTCTTCGTATTGTTGTTGTATAACATCATGAAATAACAAAAAATAATACAGTTTATCCAAGTATTATATACATAAAAATGATATAAAACAATACAATATATTATAAAATGATACATAACACTATCCAAACAAACTGTAAGTAGTATATGATGGTAGATAAAGATGCACTTTCTGATTCATCCTCATGTAAAAACCAATACGTGTAAGTTAAGTCGGTCCAGATTCGAACAACACATTTATCAAACAAAAAGCAGTAATAAATACCTAAATTATGATTTTTAATAAGCTTCTGATCATAATATTGTTACTGGAAATTTAGCCGTACTCAAATTGGATTGAACATGATAAACAGTTTTCGATATATGTTCACATTATAAGCCAGACACATTGTTATGGTATTAACAGCACGAGAAACACGACCAGAAACAAATAGAGTTAGTTTCTTTGAATTAGTCAGAAATGTTATTTCAACTATTAGAACAAAATATTTGTTATAGAGGTGGAAATAGACATTTTCTTCAGTAATGAAACAATTAAAGCTGCCAATAACCTTAACTTCAACCAGAGGCGGCTTAACCCCTAGACTACTAAAGCGGCCACTTTAGGCCTCACAAAATCAGAGGCCCCAAAAACTATTATAAGAAAAGTGAAATACTTTCTAGTTTTATTTACAACTCTAACTTTGTAAAATATTTTCTTTCAAGTATCTCTATAAATACTCTTCAAGCTAATTAGATTATAAAAAGCTATAGTTGATTTGTTTATCATCTTTGTAAATACAAAGTCCCATATGATTGTTACTTTGGGAGGCAATGATATATAATGAGCTATGTGGATTGTCATATGTTAAAAAGAATTTCAAAATTAAACTTTGATAAAATCTTATCAAAAGTTAGCAATGTTTCAACAAAGATTAAATTATAAATTATTTAATTATTAAACGAGTTTAAAGCCTCTTATTATAGCTTGTCTTTGGCCTCCAACACCATTGAGCCGCCTGACTGATAAATGGTAATGTTTTTATAGGAGTGATACCTTTAACTCTGAAACTATTTATTACGTAGTATATCTTTTATCACTGAAACTAGTATTTCCCGTTTTAATTTGTGTCTTACTTTTTTTTTTTAAGCATATTTAAAAAACAATCTTATATATTTAATAAGTCTTCAACTCCTATATTTCATATAGCATATTTAAAATCACATAATTTAGTGATATTTTGGTCATTAAATATAACTTTAATTTAAGATCTTAAGATTTAAAAATCGTCCTTACCTTTCCTTAAATAAAACTAATATACAAAAATTAAAACAAAAAGAGTAGTAGTAAACAAAACATGCCTTAAACACAAAATATGCTAACTTCAGGAAAACATGCTAATCATTGGTTATGGGGTGAAAGATGTTATAGAATAATTTATACCGAAAGATCATTGGGATTTGGGGGTATTTAGGCTATGGAAAAATAACAACAAGTGTACTTGCAAATTTTTCACTTCCCCGCTATTTTTCCATCCGTCAGATTACATTTCAATCCAACGGCTGACCATTATTTTTTTTATAATTGATGTTAGTCTGTTTTTATGGATATTGGTTTGCCCAAGTGGCTACTAGCGCTTTTGGGCATGCTTTTGGATTTTAGACTTTAACATTGGATCGAATATAATCTCAACACCAATGGCCGATTTGATTCACTATTTATTTTTTTTCTAGCAGATATATATTTGTGAGCACCTAATTTTTTATCGTGCTTGAATATTTTCCGCTCTCATCTTCCCAAGTGTGTCCCCACTCCACTTTCATTTGTCCCCCATGCTTGTCCCCCATGCTTGTCCCTACTCCACTCTCCATTGTTCCACACTCCT
Source organism: Nicotiana tabacum (assembly GCF_000715075.1). NCBI lineage: Eukaryota > Viridiplantae > Streptophyta > Magnoliopsida > Solanales > Solanaceae > Nicotiana > Nicotiana tabacum. Next base: position 24,835,942 of record NC_134091.1, read on the forward strand.
TGTCCCCCATGCTTGTCTCCTATCACAAACCTCATACCCCATTTTCAGCTATAAAGCACATATATAACACACAAAAAAGGGGGAGCTCAATCCTTTTCTTCCTCTAACAACAGGCATGAAAAATTTCAGCAATTGAACCAACAAAAACACCTCCTAACCAGCTCTTAAAATCAGTCCAAATCCACCCAAAAACGCAGCTGAAACGCACTGCTTTCTCACTCAAAATCCAATCCAAAAACAGTCCATAAACCAGTTCTGTTTTCACATCAAAACCCCCAGCAAAAATCAGTTCAAAACAGAAGCTAAATAGCCACAAAATCTTCTCAAAAAGCATCAAAAACAGCCCCCAAAAATGAGCTAAAAACCTCCACCAAACAGATCCGAAAACAGTCTCGAAACACCCCAGAAATAGCCTTGTCTCCGTCGTAATTATACCATCTCCAACCAGCTCCTTTTCCTCTAATAAACAGCTGCAAAACTGTCTTGAAACCAGTCCCAAACCCAGCCAAAAACGACCCTCATTACTGTTTCCAAAACGACACCTCAGGTTCCTAAAAAACGACACGAAGACGTACATGTCGCAACTGAGGTTCCTTCGGCTTCCGTCGCTCGTGGTTTGCTTTTAAGGTACAATGAAAGCGTTGTTGTTGTGCTCATTTTCAACTGCTGTAGATCTCATTTAGCGAATAAATATTAGAGGTCTACTTTCTATTTTTCTTTTGTGTTGGAGATATAAAAATTTATGTTTCGTTCATTTTTTTTTAGACAAACTATGAATGCATCTTGATTTTTGTTGAGTGCATTGACTGTTGGATACATTGTTATTCTTCATTTCATTGCCTACTGTGTTAGCATTGAACTTGCTTCAGTTGTTTCCTTTTTTGCTTAAGAGCTTTATTGGTAGTTTGGACCTGGGTCTAATGGGATGGATTACAAAATGGACTATTAGTTAAGATATTTGGGCCATGGGGTGGTAAGAACTTGGTTATTTAGAGTTTAAATGGGGCATAGATATATGTAAGAACTGTATGGTATAAGACTTGAGTCATGTGAAAATAAAATGAAGAGAATGTCAATTTTGTTAGATCAAACGACTTAGTAATAGATGTAAAAAATCATTTCGATAACTCCACATCCATAAACTATTGTCCTTGCAATAATCGCTAGTTTAGAAAATAATTCTCATCAACACTCGTAGTTTGCTTCTAGGCACGTTAATAATAAAATATCGTGACTATGGATACGATTTTCGTGGTATAGTCATGATACATAATCCTCAATTCGAGTGCGCGTTTCATGCGACTTGACCATAACTTTAAATAATAATAAAAAAATACAGTTTATCCAAAATAATTCCATATTTTAATAAATAAAATCGGACATAGGTAAAACATGAAAATCAATAAAACACAGTTTATTCAAAATTTATTCAAGCCAAATTCTAGTCAATAAAGCGACCGTGCTAGAACCACGGGACTCGGGGAACGCCTTGCACCTTCTCCCCAGTCAACAGAATTCCTTACCCGGACTTTGTTTTCGCAGATCAATAATAAAGGAGTCAAACCTTCCTTTGACTAGAGATTTAAATAAAAGGTGACTTGGAACACCGGCAAAAAATCAATTCCAAGTGGCGACTCTGTAAATAAAATAATCTCTATTTCAAAAATTGTCACTTTAATTGGAAAAACTCTTTAACCCACAATCCAAACACATTATCGTTTTGGGGGGGCATAAGAAGGGTGTGACAGCTCTGGCGACTCTGCTGGGGACTTCAAGAATTCAAGCTTGTACATTGACTTTATTTGGCTTTATTAATTTTTGTATATATTGTGATTTATTTGGGACTAATATGCTACTTGTCCATTTTTTACAGTCTTGATATTGTTGAACTGTATATATAAATTGTATCCTCTCTCGCATCCCACAGAATCTTCTGATAATTAGTTTTGTTGTGTTTGCCTACCAGCATCACAAAAATTCTGTCTTGAAATAAAGCCAGTTAGCCTACCAACTTCTGGTGAAGGATTTAGTCATACATGTTTAGGCGGGAGAGCCGTTAGCTAGCCAGTACTGTTCTACTACTGGTAATGCTTGACGCTCCTTGGCTCGGGTTGTCCGCCCAGGTAAGCCAGGTCTAGATACCATCTCCTTTAGGATTTACAAACTTAGAAGAACAAGCCACAAGCAATGAATATCCCTAGTAGGCTACGCTTTATTTGCATCATGTGCATTTGACTTAGCAGCGCTCGACTCATGGGCCGAGTTCTGTTTTAGGACAGGTACCTTGTTGAGACCATTATGTCATGTTATGTGCTACTTGTTGCATTATTTGGGAGGCTTGCATGTCGACCGACTTTAGCATAAATCAATTGAACGAACAGAGAAAAATGATGTGGTCTAGTGCATATGGTTTTTAAAGATTAATTTTCATATAAAAAAAAGAAGAAGAACATAGTCAATTTTCACCAAACTACGCGGGTCTGATTCTCACCGGATGTGAGATACGTAGGCAAACCTCATCGGTTCCGGCCCCCAATTTTCAAAAATCCAAAAAAATATTTTTCTTTAATTGCTTTTTTAGAAATTTCTTTTTTTTTTAGACCAAAAATCCAAAAATATTTTTTTCCTTTTTAAAAAAAAAAGTCTTTCACCTAAAATCCAAAAAAATATTTTTTTTCTTTTGAAATTTTTTTAAAAAAAATCAAAATTCCAAAAAACTTCTTTTTTCTTCTTTAGAAGTTTTTCTTTCACCAATTCCAAAAAAAAAAAATCAAAAACAAAATTAAAAATATTTTCTTTGCTAAGAGATTTTGTCGGATTAATTGTATATGGAAAAAAAGAGTTAGTTTATCTATTTTATTTCTCATCCACCGAACTACGCGGGTCTGATTCTCACCGGATATGAGATACGTAGGCAAACCTCATCGGTTCCGGCCCAAATTTTCAAAAAAGAAAAATTCAAAAATAGTTTCCCTTTTCTTGACTCCCTCTCTAGAATTCTTTCCTTAGAAAATCCAAAAAGAAATTAAATCCAAAAATATTTTCCTTCTTTTCCGAAGCATTTCATTCGAAAAAACAAAAAGAACAAAAACAATCTTCAAATCAAAATCCAAAATATTTTCTTCCTTCTTTAGAATTCCTTCTTTTTTAAAAAAAAAATTCAAAATTTCATAAAAAGAAAAAAAAATTCAAAAAATATATTTAAAGGTCTTTATATATATAAAAAAAAGAAAAGAAAATAAAAAATGGGTCTATCTATTTTCAATCCCCCTGAACTACGTAATGATCTGATTTATGCGGCGACATGATACGTAGGCAACCCACAAAAGGTTCGATTAATTTTTTTTTTCAATGATTCTAAAATGAGGGATCAAAATGAGGCGTGAGGAAAAAAAAAAGGAGAGCGTCAATAAGAAGCTACCTCATAAGCCGGAATGAAACATGAGGCCTCCAAAAGCATGTTAGAAACAGTGACAATGATAGGAGCATGGCACATTATGTGTGATTCATATCTATAAAATGCTTAACCCTAACACGTTTGATGTCTCTTACGTAGTAAGCTTAAGGTGGTTGGTTTGTGGTGAAACTGGCAACATACCATTACTTCACTAGATCTAAGGGAGTAGTAGTAATGGTCAACGATGATGAGATCGAGCTGATCAGTGACGACCCCCAGGGTCAATCAGTTGAACAAGAGTCGGAGGAAATAAGAAAATTGAGACAGCAATTGTCTGATGTATATCAAGCTTGGGTGTCTGGTCAGCCTCCACCCCGGGGTCCCTCAGAGGGAACTTCCACCGTACCCATGTCTACTCAACCACCGCTCCATGCAACGAACGACCACATTCTACTACCAGGGTATGTCCCAAACTACAGCCTCCATGTTGCTCCTGGTACCTCTAATGTGCGACCTCCAGTCACACCGGTCACGAACACTCCTCTAGTCGTGTCTGGCGCACTGACATACACAATCCTGCCTCCACCTCCTGTGACGAGGCCAATCAACGATCCACCATCTCATGCTTATGATGGCCAATACTACTCTCCAAATATGGCTTTCGGGGTCTCGGCTCCATATAATCAGACTCCTCAGTACAAGTCACAGTGGAAAATGAAAAGCCTGCCAAGACGGTTGAGCCGGATGAGATGGCTAGGAAAATGAAAAGTATTGAACAGAACATAAAGAACATACAGGGACTAGGGGGTCACAAAAGTGTTTCGTTCAGTGATTTATGCTTGTTCCCTCACATCCATTTGCCACCAGGGTTCAAGACCCCAAAATTTGAGAAATATGATGGACACGGCGACCCTATCGCCCATTTGAAAAGGTACTGCAACCAACTGAGGGGTGCAGGTAGAAAAGAAGAATTGCTGGTGGCTTATTTTGGAGAAAGTCTTGTGGGGGTAGCCTCTGAATGGTTCATTGACCAAGATATCTCTCACTGGTATGTCTGGGACGACATGGCCCAAGCCTTCGTCAAACAATTTCAATACAACATAGATATTGCGCCGGATCATAATTCCCTGTCCAATATGAAGAAAAAGCCGACTGAAAGCTTTAGGGAGTATGCGATCAAGTGGAGGGAGCAAGCAGCTAGAGTTAAGCCACCCATGGATAACCATGAGTTGATCACTGTTTTTTTGGAGGCCCAAGAGCCTGATTACTTTCAGAACATGATGTCCACAATGGGTAGACCTTTTGCGGAAGCAATCAAAATAGGAGAAATTGTCGAAAATGGCCTCAAGACTGGCAGAATTGTAAGTCAAGCTGCTCTCAAAGCCACCACCCAAGCTATCCAAAATGGGTCGGGAAGTTTGGCAAATAGAAAGATAAGAACAAAATACATTAGTTTTCAAATCTGATGCATTTTATAAACAGACACATGTTTATACACGCACTAACATTCTATTTAATAGTAGCTTGTTTGGATGGTTGTTACCTGTTGTATTGTTCGTATTGTTAATTTAAATGCAATGTTTGTTTTGATTGTTACTTTAAATTTTATCGTATCGTATTGTTAAATCCGTTGTTACATAACGACGAAAAATTGAATTGGTGTGGTCGCGTTATTATCTTCCTTCTTCTTTTTCTCATCTTGCCCTTCCATATTATTAAATAATTCTATTTTATCTTTTTTGTATAATATTTCTATTTCGTACCTATTTGTTTTTCTTTATTTATAACATTTCAAGTTTTTTCTTCATATTGTTGTTGTATAACATCAACAATATTAAGTTGATCACTGTTTTTGGAGGAGGCCCAAGAGCCTGATTACTTTCAGAATATGATGTCCGCAATGGGTAGACCTTTTGCGGAAGCAATCAAAATAGGAGAAATGGTCGAAAATGGCCTCAAGACTGGCAGAATTGTAAGTCAAGCTGCTCTCAAAGCCACCACCCAAGCTATCCAAAATGGGTCGGGAATTTTGGCAAATAGAAAGAAGAGAGATGAAGGGTCCATGATGACTTCGGGATCCAGGGAAGTTCAAAGAGGGGCATCGCACCCTTATGTGCAAGTTCAGCAGGGGCAATCTAGCTACCCTCAACATTACTATCCCCGCCAATTCCTCAGTACTCTGTGGGACCGCCACAATATACAGTGTTTAATGCTCAATCATATGCTCGCCCTCCCAATCAACAGGTACGGGCACCAGCTCAAAGATTACCCCGACCTCAGCAGCAAAATTTTCGGGCACCCTACAGTGCTCGTCCTAGGCAGGATTATGGTCGAGAGCAGAGGCCAGTGGAAAAATTTACTCCATTGGCTGAATCATACTCTAGTCTGTTCCAGAAGTTGAAGCAGATGGGCATGATTGGACTCATCGCTCCCCACCATATGCATCCTGATTCACACGGATTTTAAGCAAATACTAGATGTGAATACCATTCAGGTGCTCCGGGGCATAGCACTGATGACTGTTGGACCCTGAAAAGAGCCATAGAAAGACTCATTGTTGAAAAATTGATTGTAGTCACGAATGGCGAGGACCCTCCTAATGTGACCAATAACCTGTTGCCAGTACACAATGATGTTCATTTTGTGGGAATGATTGGCCGAGATCATGAATACAAGCTGGTTGGTCGAGCAGAAATGACAGTGGTAACGATTCAAGAGGGAACCAAACTGGAAGTAAGTCCAAGCCTAGATGCACCGTTGATTGTGAAAGGCGCCCAGAGCTCAGAGAGGGCAACTTTATTTGTTCCAAAAATCTCGAGGTTAGAAGTTCGCTCCAATGTTCCAAACCCAAAGTTATACATCCTTGGAGGTCACCCCATCACAAAGCAGAATCAGGGAGATACGACGGGTATAATAGAACCGATCATAATCAAGCCTGCCACACAACCCTGTGTAGCAAATACAAAAACCATCCCTTGGAATTACAACAAAACTGTAGTAACCTACAAAGGCAAGGAAATCATAGAAGAAGTAGGGGAAACTGGAGGTTTGACTCAATCAGGGAGGTGTTACTCTCCAGAAGAGTTGAGGAAGGCTAAGCAAATCAGAGAAGGTCAAATGCCAAGAAAGAAACCGGTCACTGAAGAAGAGGCGGAGGAGTTTTTACAAAAGATGAAAGTTCAGGATTACTTAATCATTGACCAGCTGAGAAAGACTCCTGCCCAAATCTCTCTGTTATCTCTGCTCATACACTCAGGAGAGCATGCCCATGTACTAATCAAAATCCTGAACGAGGCACATGTCTTAGAGAATACCACCGTGAATCCATTAGAGAAGATGGCCAATAGATTTTTTGAGGTAAACAAAATTTCCTTTACTGATGATGAACTTCGTGAGGAGGGATCCGGTCACAATAGGGCTTTGCACTTGATTGTCAAATATGAGGGCATTATGTGAAGCGAGTCATGGTTGATGGAGGCTCGAGTGTAGATGTATGCCCCCTCTCTACCTTGCAAAGTATGAAGATCAATACAGACAGGATCCGACCCAGCAATATTCGCATCCGGGATTTTGATGGCTCAGCGAGAGATACCATTGGGGAGATCAACCTCACCATGACGATTGGGCCTGTTGATTTTGAAATTGTCTTCCAAGTAGTGGACATGGAAACTTCTTATAACTTTCTTCTTGGAAGGCCATGGATCCATACGGCCCGAGCTGTGCCATCCACCTTGCATCAGATGCTCAAATTCGAGCACGACATGCAAGAAATTATTGTTCACGGAGAAGACAAGTCATCCATTTATAAAGACCCGTTAATCCCATGTATTTAGGCCAAGGAAGGATGTGAGTCTATTGTCTATAAGGCTTTCGAAGTGGTTGCTATGGACCATGTTGAGGAAGGAAAACCCATTCTACATCCGCGTCTCTCCGCCACATCTGTAATGGTGGCTGCACTTATGATGAGACAAGATTATGAGCCAGGAAAAGGTTTGGGGGCATCATTGCAAGGAATTTCAGAACCCATTTCTCCGTTCAGTAACAGAGGTACTTTTGGTTTAGGCTGCAGGCCAACACAAGCAGACGAAGACAAAGCCAAGCACCGCAAAAAGTATGGGTGGGTCTTGCAGCAACCTATCCCTTACATTTTCTGCACTTTTGTCAAGCCACGATTCAAACATGGTCAAAATTCCTCGGCGCATGCAAACATTGATGAAATTTGCCATGGCCTCAGCCAGATGTTTTCTGAAGTGAATATGATCCAGGCTAGTGAAGGCACTAGTTGTGCCGATATACAACTAATTGGCCCAGAAACCATGCTCAATAACTGGGAAGCAACTCCTCTCTCCACAAGGAAGGAGTTTTGGTAGTTGACTTTTGCAGCTTCTTTCTTTTGTACTTTGGGTTACTTCCAGGGTTGTAATCCAAATATCTTAGTATGATTGTTTTATTTTGACGTTAACCCTTCTATCCTTTCAAATTCAATGAAATGCAGCTCAGTTTCATATTTTGTATCTTTTCCTTTTCCTAATTCCTGCCATTTTATTTCCATTTTAATTTTGTTAATGTCGGCTTTAATAACATGACATGCATGCGGAATTCACGCCCAGATCTCAAAAAGCTGTCTAATTTCGAAATAATGCATCAAGAGGTCGAATATGATGAAGATAAGGTTTTTGATGAAATAAAAAGAGAGTTGGAACAATTTGAAAACAAGCCTAGGCCCAACCTCAATGAAACTGAGCCAATTAATATCGGAGGTCATGAAGAAGTCAGAGAAACAAAGATAAGCATTCACACTGAACAAAAAACCAGAGATGCCTTGATTCAACTTTTATTTGAGTATAGAGATATGTTTGCCTGGTCTTATGATGAAATGCCTGGTTTAAGCGTCGATTTAGTGGTTTATAAGCTTCCCACGTATCCTGATTTTCCACCAGTCCAACAGAAGCAGCGAAAATTTAAAACGGATATGAGTGATAAAATCAAAGAGAAAATAATGAAGCAATTGAGCGCCAATGTTGTCAGAGCTGTACGATACACCACCTGGGTGGCAAATATTGTGCCCGTGCCAAAGAAAGATGAAAGAACTAGAGTCTGTGTTGACTACAGAGACCTGAACAAAGCAAGTCCGAAGGATAATTTTCCTTTGCCGAACATCCATATTCTTGTAGATAATTGCGCAAAGCATGAGATACAGTCGTTCGTGGATTGCTATGCTGGGTACCACCAGATTCTAATGGATGAGGGTGATGCAGAAAAGATTGCTTTCACCACTCCATGGGGTACCTATTGTTACAGGGTCATGCCATTCGGTTTAAAAAATGTAGGGGCAACTTACATGAGGGCCATGACCACCATTTTTCACGACATGATGCATAAAGAGATTGAAGTATATGTCGATGATGTCATCATAAAATCAAAGACACAGGCTGACCACGTGAATGATTTGAAAAGGTTCTTCTAACGGCTTCGAAGGTATGACCTTAAGCTCAATCCAGCCAAATTTGCGTTTGGAGTTCCATCTGGGAAACTCCTCGGTTTTATAGTCAGTCGGAGAGGCATCAAATTGGATCCATCTAAGATAAAGTCCATTCGAGATCTGCCACCCCCGAAGAACAAAAAGGAGGTCGTGAGTTTGCTCGGAAGGTTGAACTACATCAGTAGGTTCATTGCTCAGCTCACAACCACGTGCGAGCCCATCTTTAAGTTGCTAAAAAGGATGCTACAATCAAGTGGACAGACGATTGCCAAAATGCTTTTGACAGGATCAAAGATTATCTACCAAAACCCCATGTACTAGTCCCACCTGAACCTGGTAGGCCTTTGTTTTTATATCTATCGGTGATGGACAATTCCTTTGGATGCGTTCTGGGGCAACATGATGTGACAGGCAAAACGGAACAAGCGATATATTATTTGAGCAAGAAGTTCACCAATTATGAGGTTAAGTACACCCTTTTAGAAAGGACATGTTGTGCCTTGACTTGGGTCGATCAGAAGTTGAGACATTATCTTTTGGCCTATACTACTTACCTCATATCCAGAATGGATCCTCTGAAGTATATCTTCCAAAAGCCAATGCCCACCGGCAGGCTCGCAAAATGGCAAATCCTGCTCACAGAGTTCGACATCATCTATGTCACTCGCACCGCGATGAAAGCACAGGCTCTGGACGATCATTTGGCAGAGAATCCAGTTGATGATGAGTACAAGCCACTTACCACATATTTCCCAGACGAAGAGGTCAACTCAATAGAGGAAGTAGTTCCATACGACAACCCTCTATGGAAAATGTATTTTGATGGAGCTGTCAATATCAAAGGAGTTGGGATCGGGGCAATCCTCATCTCACCTATTGGACAGTATTACCCTGCAACAGCTCGGCTTCGGTTCTTCTGTACCAATAATACGGCAGAATACGAAGCCTGTATCATGGGTTTGAAAATGGCCCTTGATCTGGATGTGCATGAACTATTGGTTATGGGAGATTCTGACTTGCTTATCCGGCAAGCCCAAGGTGAATGGGAGACTTGAGACATCAAGCTTATTCCATACAGACAATGTGTACAAGATTTGAGCAAAAGATTCAAATCCATCGAGTTCAGGTAATTCCCAGGTTTCACAACGAGCTAGCCGATGCTTTGGCTACTTTAGCCTCGATGCTCCCTTATCCGGGAAACACCCATATCGATCCACTAGAAATCCAAGTTCGGAATCAACACGGTTACTGCAATACAATTGAGACAGAACCAGATGGTTCAAACCATGGTATCATGACATAAAACGATTCCTGAAAACGAGAGAATACCCAGAGCACGCCAAGGGAGATCAAAAAAGAACTATAAGGAGGCCCGCTAGCGATTTCTTCCTGAATGGGGAAATTTTGTACAAAAGGACCCCAGATTTGAACTTGTTGAGATGCATAGATACCACAGAAGCTGAGCGGATCATGAGTGAAATGCATTCGGGGGTATGCGGACCTCACATGAATGGATATGTTTTAGCGAAGAAGATTCTGCGTGCAGGGTATTATTGGCTTACAATGGAGCGAGATTGCTTCAGTTTTGTTCGCAAGTGTCACCAATGCCAGATTCATGGTGACCTGATTCACTCGCCACCTTCGGAGTTCCATCCCATGTCCTCTCCTTGGCCTTTCGTTGCATGGGGAATGGATGTTATTGGGCCAATTGAGCCAAAGGCTTCAAATGGGCATAGATTCATTTTGGTTGCCATTGATTACTTCACCAAGTGGGTGGAGGCCGTCACTTTCAGAGCAGTCACCAAGAAAGTTGTGGTAGACTTTGTTCATTCCAACACCATCTGCCGCTTTTGTATCCCAAATACCATTACCACTCACAATGCACCCAATCTCAATAGTCATTTGATGAAGGAGGTATGCGAGCAATTTAAAATTATGCATCGCCATTCTACCCCTTACCGGCCAAAAGCCAATGGAGCCGTTGAAGCAGCGAACAAGAACATCAAGAAGATTCTTAGGAAAATGATCCAAGGTTCGAGACAATGGCATGAAAAGTTGCCTTTTGCTCTTTTGGGATGCCGCACGACTGCTTGTACATCTGTTGGTGCAACTCCTTATTTGTTGGTATATGGGACGGAAGCTGTAATACCGGCTGCAGTCGAAATTCCCTCTCTTCGGATCATTGTGGAGTCGGAGATTGAAGATACAGAATAGGTAAAGACCCGATTAGAACAACTAATGCTGATTGGTGAAAAACGGCTAACAGCAGTGTGCTTTGGCCAGTTATACCAGTAAAGAATGGCACGCGCTTACAACAAGAAAGTGCGTCTAAGGCATTTCGAGGTAGGCCAACTCGTTCTGAAACGCGTTCTTCCACATAAAGTAGAAGCTAAAGGAAAATTCTCCCCAAACTGGAAAGGACCCTACATCATCAAGAAAGTGTTACCAAAAGGGGCCTTGCACTTGATAGATGAAGAAGGACGGGTACCAGACATGACTATTAAGCTGTATTTTTCTTCCTTGTTTTCCATTTTTTTGGAACCTCTGTACTCATAAAAAAAACAATAAATTCTTTTGAGTAATTGAACTATGTCTGACCTGATTCCGAAAGGATACGTAAGCAGCCTTACCCTGGGTTCGGTCCCATCGCAACAAAAATCCATATTCCCAATACTCCAAAACTAGAGCAGAAGTTTGTTTTTATCTTATGGTTTTCCCGTAGAAACAGTTCCTAAAGTTATAATTCAGTTCAAGGTTCTTTTCGCCTTTTCCTGTTAAGAATTTCTGATCGGTCTTTGAGAATACTTGAAGTCCCCATGCCAGGGGCATTGGCCAACCTTCCGCATGACAAAAAAAAGGAAAAAAAAGAAAAAGAAATGAGAGAGTCTTATCGGTGAAAACCCGTACGAGCACTGTAAGGCGACAATGAGCAGAGAAATGCAAGAGTCTTATTGGTGAAAACCAGATGGGCACCATAAGGCAACAGTGATTAGAGAAATGAGAGAGGTCAGTTAGCGAAAACCCGCAAAGGGCGCTACTAGCCGAATGAGGGTCTTCGATGCTCCGGCATGAGCACAGCCAAGATAGTTTCAATATGAACATTTGCGACATATTTTGAGAATTAGACAGATCAGGCGTCCAGTCCAAAATACATGTCATGATTCATTGAAGTCGGCACATATCTCCAGATAAGTCTCCTTATTTCTCTCCCCGAAAGGGACACCTTTTATTTATACACAATTTCTTTTTCACTTCTAATTGCTCTTCTATTCTTTTCCATAATTTTTCTTAGATTCCCTTTCGGTCTAATCTTGCATCAAAAGCAAAGCAAAAATGGCTGCAAAACTGTCTACAGTTTTCCCGTAATACCGAGCACAATTTGGAGCATATACGGCATTGACGAAGGCAGGAATCCATCTGTGATCTCTTTTCATAAGGCGGACAAAGTGTCTCAAAGAAACTGAAAAGGTCGCCTAAGCAAGACTTGCTTCATGGGAAAAGTTGATAAGCACTACAGACACAAACTGGTTCTAAGTGCAAGACAACTAAGTTTGATTTTAAAGAAAAATTGCTTTGCCTTAGATACAAGGGTTAACGGTCCCGTGGACATCGGGGTATGAAATAGCCAGGGGAGACGTCAGAAAGACAAAGTCTCCAGAAAATGATACAAAGTATCCGAGCACCTCGGTACCACTCTGATAGAATCAGTTCTTCGACAACGGGGTATCCGTGAACTCAAACTCCTCAGTGCATCAAGGCCACAAACTGACCACCACTTTAAAAACTCACAAATTTTCTTTGTTTGAAGTAGGAACAAAGCAGTGCAGAATGGCGGTTCTCAAAGGACGAATGTCACCAAATGTAAGCTCCTTAAAATCTTCAGCATGCATCACTACTGTCCATACCTCTCATTTTCATAGCTTAACCCAGGCAAAACCTTTTCGCCTAGGGGGATCCAGCTCATAGTTCGGGTAGAAGTACTCTTCGCCCAGGTTGTTTTACGTAGCTTAACCCAAGTAGAACATTTTCGTGTAGGGGGATCCAGCTCATAGTTTCGGGTAGAAGTACTCTTCGCCCAGGATGTTTTACATAGTTTAACCCAGGTAGAACTTTTTCGCCTAGGGGGATCCAGCTCATAGTTCCGGGTAGAAGTATTTTTTGCCCAGGGTGTCTTTCATAGCTTAACTCAGGTAGAACATTTTCGCCTAGGGGGATCCAGCTCATAGTTCGGGTATAAGTACTCTTCACCCAGGTTGTTTTACGTAGCTTAACCCAGGTAGTACCTTTTCGCCAAGGGAGATCCAGCTCATAGTTCCGGGTAGAAGTACTCTTCGCTTAGGATGTTTTACGCAGCTTAACTCAGGTAGAACCATTTCGCCTAGGGGGATCCAGCCTCATAGTTCCGGGTAGAAGTACTCTTCGCTCAGGTTACTTTTCGTAGCTTAACCCAGGTAGAACCTTTTCGCCTAGGGGGATCCAGTTCATAGTTCCGGGTAGAAGTACTCTTCGCTCAGGATGTTTTACGTAGCTTAACTCAGGTAGAACCATTTCGCCTAGGGGGATCCAGCTCATAGTTCCGGGTAGAAGTACTCTTCGCTCAGGTTACTTTTCGTAGCTTAACCCAGGTAGAACCTTTTCGCCTAGGGTGTCAACCCTTGGTTACATTTCCTTTTCAGTAATACAGGACACCAACCCCTGGTTACATTTCCTTTTTTGCCTAGGGGGATCCAGCTTATAGTTCCGGGTAGAAGTACTCTTCGCTCAGGATGTTTTACGTAGCTTAACTCCAGGTAGAACCAATTCGCCTAAGGGGATTCAGCTCATAGTTCCGGGTAGAAGTACTCTTCGCTCAGGTTGCTTTTCGTAGCTTAACCCAGGTAGAACCTTTTCGCCTAGGGGGATCCAGTTCATAGTTCCGGATAGAAGTACTTTTCGCTTAGGATATTTTACGTAGCTTAACCCAGGTAGAACTTTTTCGCCTGGGGGATCCAGCTCATATTTCCAGGTAGAAGTACTCTTCGCCCAGGTTTGCTTAATTTGGTTTAATCCGGCTAGAATTACTCTTTGTCCAGTCTTGTTTTTCATAGTTTAACCCAGGTAGAACTTTTTCGCCAAGGGGATTCAACATTCTTTTTCCCAGTAATACAGGGCGCTAACCCTTGGTTACATTTCCTTTTCAGTAATACATGGCACCAACCACCTGGTTACATTTCCTTTTCAGTAATACAGGGCACCAACCCCTGATTACATTTTCTTTTTAGTAATACAGGGCGCCAACCCCTGGTTACATTTGCTTTTCAGTAATACAGGGCGCCAACCCCTGGTTACATTTCCTTCTCAGTACTACAGGGCACCAACCCCTGGTTATATTTCCTTTTCAGTAATACAGGGCACCAATCCCTGGTTACATTTCCTTTTCAGTATAGGGTACACCAATCCCCGATCTCCTTACCAGTATAGGCTACACCAATCCCTAGCTATGTTATCCAACATAGGATACTTCATTCCCCAGTTGATTTGAGCTTAAATGCATGGTACACCACTCCCTGATATCATTGCCAATATAGGGTATCCCATTACCTTGCCACATTTTCCCAACATAAGTTACACCAATACTTAGTTGAGACATTCTTTTGGGATCATGACCTTTTCAGGATACACCATTCCCATTTTTTTTATTGCTTTCAATAAACAAGTAGTTTAGAATTTTGTTACAATAACTCATGAAATTTTCCTAGTGAAAACTGGGGCAGAAAAATTTCGTTCGTTTCTTTGTTGTGATGTCTGAGCAGGTTTTACCTCGAGGCACAGTGTTCGAGATGAACAAAAGAAAAAGTCTCAATCCAAAATAAAGAAAAGAAAAGGAAAAGAAAGTGAATCCAAATGCAGAAGCAGATGGAAAGGATACGGACTATTTAAGACATGACTGAAGTTACGAGCTTCATATTTACCGTTTTGCTCAGAAGAAATCGTAGAAGAATGAACTAGCACTTACAACTAGCAAGTATCAAGGTTCAGATCAGAGTTTGCATGAACAACCAGTCAAGATTCAGGATCAAGCTTCAAAAGACTTATAGATAGGAATCTTGTAACTCATAGTTGATAAGCTTGTTTAGTTTCTTTCAATTTTGATGTAATAGCAAGACCACAGACTGGAGCCTCGACGGAACCTCACTCGACTCTCCAACTCATCATTCCATCACTTTCCTTGAACTACACGCGTCATGATTCCCTTATAACCCGGGGATATGTAGGCTGTCCAAAACAAGGACTCGATTGCACCCTTTTCTTTTATTTTTCTTCCTCTTTTGAGTAACGATATTGTCTAAATTTAGTCACACGGCTCACTTTATCTTTGCCTGAAAACTTTTAATATTTCCAAGCAAAGAGGGGCATGATGTGAGCACCTAATTTTTTACCGTGCTTGAATATTTCCCGCTCCCATCTTCCCAGGCGTGTCCCCACTCCACTTTTATTTGTCCCCCATGCTTGTCCCCCCCCCCCACACACACACACACACACTTTGCTCCCTACTCCACTCTCCATTGTTCCCCACTCCTTGTCCCCCACGCTTGTCTCCTATCACAAACCCCATACCCCCATTTTCAGCTATAAAATACACATATAACACACAAAAAAGGGGGAGCTCAATCCTTTTCTTCCTCTACTAACAAGCATGAAAAATTCCAGCAATTGAACAAACAAAAACACCTCCTAACCAGCTCTTAAAATCAGTCCAAATCCACCCAAAAACGCAGCTGAAACGCACTGCTTTCTCACTCAAAATCCAATCCAAAAATAGTCCATAAACCAGCTCTGTTTCCACATCAAAACCCCCAGCAAAAATTAGTTCAAAATAGAAGCAAAAAAGCCACAAAATATGTTCAAAAAGCATCAAAAACAGCCCCCAAAAAACGAGCTGAAAACCTCCACCAAACAGCTCCGAAAACAGTCTCGAAACACCCCAGAAATAGCCTTGTCTCCGTCGTAATTATACCATCTCCAACCAGCTCCTTTTCCTCTAACAAACAGCTGCAAAACTGTCTTGAAACCAGTCCCAAACCCAGCCAAAAACGACCCTCATTACTGTTTCCAAAACGACACCACAGGTTCCTAAAAAATGACACGAAGATGTACATGTCGCAACTGAGGTTCCTTCGGCTTCCGTCGCTCGTGGTTTGCTTTTAAGGTACAATGAAAGCATTGTTGTTGTGCTCATTTTCAACTGCTGTAGATCTCATTTAGCGAATAAATATTGGAGGTCTACTTTCTATTTTTGTTTTGTGTTGGAGATATAAAAATTTATGTTTCGTTCATTTTTTTTAGACAAACTATGAATGCATCTTGATTTTTCTTGAGTGCATTGACTGTTGGATACATTGTTATTCTTCATTTCATTTCCTACTGTGTTAGCATTGAACTTGCTTCAGTTGTTTCCTTTTTTGGTTAAGAGATTTATTGGTAGTTTGGACCTGGGTCTAATGGGATGAATTACAAAATGGACTATTAGCTAAGATATTTGGGGTGGTAAGAACTTGGTTATTTAGAGTTTAAATGGGGCATAGATATATGTAAGAACTGTATGGTATAAGACTTGAGTCATGTGAAAATAAAATGAAGAGAATGTCAATTTTGTTAGATCAAACGACTTAGTAATAGATGTAAAAAATTATTTCGATAACTCCACATCCATAAACTATTGTCCTTGCAATAATCGCTAGTTTAGAAAATAATTCTTATCAACACTCGTAGTTTGCTTCTAGGCACGTTAATAATAAAATATCGTGACTATGAATACGATTTCCGTGGCATAGTCATGATACATAATCCTCAATTCGAGTGCGCGTTTCATGCGACTTGACCATAACTTCAAATAATAAAAAAAAATAAACACAGTTTATCCAAAATAATTCCATATTTTAATAAATAAAATCGGACATAGGTAAAACATGACAATCAATAAAATGCAGTTTATCCAAAATTTATTCAAGCCAAATTCTAGTTAATAAAGCGACCGTGCTAGAATCACGGGACTCGGGGAATGCCTTACACCTTCTCCTCGGTCAACATAATTTCTTACCCGAACTTTATTTTCGCAGACCAATAATAAAGGAGTCAAACCTTCCTTTGACTGGGGATTCAAATAAAAGGTGACTTGGAACACCGGCAAAAAATCAATTCTAAGTGGCGACTCTGTAAATAAAATAATCCCTATTTCAAAAATTATCACTTTAATTGGAAAAACTCTTTAACCTACAATCCAAATACATTATAATAATAATAATAATAATAATAATAATAATAATAATAATAATAATAATAATAATAATAATAATAATAATAATAATAATAATAATAATAATAATAATAATAATAATAATAATAATAATAATAATAATAATAATAATAATAATAATAATAATAATAATAATAATAATAATAATAATAATAATAATAATAATAATAATAATAATAATAATAATAATAATAATAATAATAATAATAATAATAATAATAATAATAATAATAATAATAATAATAATAATAATAATAATAATAATAATAATAATAATAATAATAATAATAATAATAATAATAATAATAATAATAATAATAATAATAATAATAATAATAATAATAATAATAATAATAATAATAATAATAATAATAATAATAATAATGGGGTCTGGGGAGGGTAGTGTGTACGCAGACCTTACCCCTACCCCGAAGGAGTAGAGAGGCTGTTTCCGAAAGACCCTCGGCTCAAAAAAAATAAAAAGACAAAATGACAAAAATAAAACAATATTAGTATCACAACAACAATCATAGGATAAATAGGAACACCATGAAATCCAGAAGAAAGATGCAAAGCAAAGGGAGACAATATTAGTAAATATTAGTATCACCACAACAATCATAAGAAAAATAGGAACACCATAAAATCTAGAAGAAAGATGCAAAGCAAAAGCGATAGCTAGTAAATAGGACATGCACTGAAAAGCGAAATAGTAAGCCACAACATTGCCAATAGCTATCTTAGACAAAAACCCTACATGGCTAGTCCCACAATGGTACGAAGTAAGGCACGACTCAACTACCTCCTAACCTACAACCCTAATACTCGACCTCCACATCTTCCTATCAAGTGTCATGTCCTCAGAAATATGGAGCCTCGCCATATCCTGCCTGATCACCTCTCCCCAATACTTCTTAGGTCACCCTCTACCTCTTCTCGTGCCATCCACAACCAGCTGCTCACACCTCCGTACCGGAGCATCTGGGCTTCTCCTCTGAACATGTCCGAACCATCTAAGCCTCGCTTCCCGCATCTTGTCATCAATGGGAGCCACATGCACCTTCTCTCGGATATTATCATTCCTAATCTTATCTATCCTAGTGTGCCCGCACATCCACCGCAACATCCTCATTTATGCTACTTTCATCTTCTGGATATGTGAGTTCTTAACGGGCCAACACTCAGCCCCATACATCATGGTCGGTCTAACCATCACTTTATAAAACTTACCTTTGAGTATCGGTGGCACTCTCTTATCACACAGGACTCCATATGCTAACCTCTACTTCATCCATCCTACCTCAATATGATGTGTGACATCCTCGTCGATCTCCCCTCCTCTCTGGATAACCGAACCAAGGTACTTGAAGCTGCCTCTACTCGGGATGACCTGCGAATCAAGCCTCACATCCACGCCCTCTTCCCCTGGCTCAGCGCTGAACTTACACTCCAGGTATTCCGTCTTCGTCCTGCTCAGCTTGAAACCCTTAGACTCAAGAGGCTGTCTCCAAACCTCCAGCCTCTCGTTAACACCGGCTCGCGACTCATCAATCAGAACTATGTTATCGGCGAATAGCATGCACCATGGCACATCCCCTTGAATATGGTGTGTTAACGCGTCCATCACCAGGGCGAATAAGAACGGACTGAGCACAGAACCTTGGTGTAACCCCATTACAACCGGAAAATGCTCAGAGTCGCCTCCTACTGTCCTAACCCGAGTCTTAGCCCCATCATACATGTCCTTAATTGCCATAATGTAGGGAACCGACACATATTTTGCCTCCAGGCATCTCCAGAGAATTTCTCTAGGAACCTTGTCATATGCTTTCTCTAGGTCAATAAACACCATGTGCAGATCCTTCTTCCTCTCTCTGTATAGTTCCACCAACCTTCTAACAAGGTGTATAGATTCTGTAGTCGAACGACCCGGTATGAACCCGAACTGGACCCGGCATGAACCCGAACTAGAAAGTAAAATTTAGAACATACCTTTTGTCATTGTTGTTCAACTGCATGCTACAAAATCTCGTGAGTCGCCTTTAACCTTAAAAAATGATATGAACCAAAGAATCCTCTAGCTTAATGCCCATCGTTACATATACAGTCAGACCTATCTATAACAACATCCCTATATAACAATGGTATTTGAAGTGGTATTTCGATAATTTAAAATTAAATAGAATATATCATTATTTAAGTATCATATTGATTTTTATGTTTAATTATTAAATTCGGTAAACTTTGAAAGCGTACATCAACGAAAAACTAATGATAGACGACTAAGAAAATAACTATCATGTGTTACTAAAAAAATTCTCCCATAAGAATATTTTAATATATCATATGTTTGTCAATTTTTTAATATTTAGTAAACATATATTCACTTATCAAAACTTTATCTATAAATTTGACAAAGTAATATTTATATAATTTTATGTAACCAGAAAAAACTCGAAAGATCTGACAAAACCGAACAAATCCAAACTGATATAATTGGTTTAGTTTGATTTTGATAAAATCCTGTTATACCCCATGTTTTCATACGTGCGAGTATGTCGTAAATCAATTGATGTAAGCTTAGAAATGAGATTATATTTGAAAGTACATAAAGTAAGTTAATCATGTTACCTTGGATGTTATAAATATTTAAGATCATGTATAACAAGTACCAAGAGGGTTGAAAGGCTTAGAAGCTAAACAAATTGAAGAAAATAAGTTTCGTCGAATGTTGACAAGTTGGGAATGTTATAACATGTACTTTTTGGGGTGATACTAGGGTTCTTAACATGATAAGGAGATTATGTTATGAGTTATTTTAGTCGTATGATAGTCGTGTATTACGTTTTGAAGTCAAACGAGTTGTGAAAAAAAAAGTTGGCAAAGCTCATTACAAGTTACATTCATAAATGTGCTGAAAATTAGGTCAAATATAGCTGAGTTTTTCTCCCAATATACTTGGAATTACTGGTTGATCCACCTAATAAATTGAAGATCTATGAGTCTAGTTTCTAACTCATTAAATCGTTTGTCAAAACGACATCGGTGTAGAGAGATATTTGCAGTTTTGCTAGACTGCGCATGCAGCCCCTATGGGAACCACTTGGTCGGTGTCCAACCTTCACCTATTCTTATCTCATTTTTGGGATGAGATTTATTCATTTTTCGACCTCCTTCCATCATCACACTCTCCAAACCCTCCCAAACAGTTCCCCAAAGGCTCCAAACAAATTTCAAAAAAATACAACGTAATCCAACATCAAAGTTAGCTAAAGGTGAAGAATAACCCCACTATGGTGTTGTGATATGAATGAGAATGGTGGTGAGCTAAGTTAAGCTTGGGGTTAAAAATTTATCTACTGCCTAAGGTATGTTTAACATCCTTTTGATGGTATTTAAGGTTATTTACATATTGGTTGTGGTGCTGTAGTGAAAGAATACAAGATAGCACTTGAAAGGGGAAGAGATGTTGTATATATATATATATATATATATATATATATATATATATATATATATATATATATATATATATATATATATATATATATATATATATATATATATATATATATATATATATATATATATATATATGGCTGAAAATTATAGAAAATAACTTGATTATGATATGATTTCTATTCTTATGCATGTCTATATGTTTATTAAGTGAATTGATGAAAGAAACATATGAAACTTGAGATTGAAAGTGAAAATTTGACTTCTATGGTGTTGTATTGCAATTGAGGGCTATTGTAAGCTAAATATAACTTGGATTTCGACTTGAATCCACTGTAGGAGGTAAGTATATTATTTTCTTACATGTATCTACGGTTATCTTGATGTTGATTAAGTTAAATTGATAGACTAGACATGAACTAGTGAATAAATTTGCTAGTTGAGGATAGTTGGAGTTGTGGATTATTTTCTTTTTAAGAAGTCTATAAGAGGTGATATGGGATATACGAGTTCCAATCGGAGCTTGCCGCTCATCGTGAAATAGTTGTGACTTGTTGTTGTTATATGGTGTCTTGTTATTGATACTTATATGTTTTCGGATTGCTCTGGTTATTTTTGTTGGTATATGGTATTGGAGGAGGCCCTTGTAACAGGGGAGATTCTGTCGAATTTACGTAAACGAGCTATTAGCTTAAGTTACAGACTTAACCTTTACTCAGCACTGATTTTTTATCTCATTATGCTATGGTAGATTGATTTGAGTTGTTTGAAGAGTTGCTTGGAAGGTATTAAGGACTCAACGAGGTTAAGGTATGTTAAGGCTATCCCTTCTTTCCTTTTGGCATGATCCATATGATACAAACGAAACGAGCAAACGCGCAATTTTTACAAATAATTCTATTCATAGAAGTACTAGGGATGCCTATGTTCTTGATTCCCCATATGTCCTGTTATTAGTATATCGTCTGTTCATGGGTCTTAGAAAATACATAAGTTGATAAAGTTTATCCGAAGGCATATTGATCTTATGACATTCCGAGATATCTTATTGACTTACTTCATTATGCATTGTATTCGTTTATACATGTACATTGACACATGGCAGATGGTGTTATATACGCGTATATTATATGTATATGGGGCATGGGGAAAGGTTATGAAATTATATACGCATCACCACCTGATCAGTTGGTATATGGTGATTTCGCCCACAGAGACCGAGATGATATGATGGGATGCCCTCAGAGGCTTGATGATGTTATGCACGCATTTGCCTATGCATGATATGACATTTATACGCACATGCATGACATTATAAATGATTCATGATTCAGAGAGCTATTCAAACTTACAAGTTGAGTACTTTACTCTATGTTTCTTTCATGTCTTTTATATACTGCTTTTCATGCCTTACATACTCGGTATTTTATTTGTACTGACGTTCCTTTTTCCTAGGGACGCTGCGTTTCATGCTCGCAGGTCCCGATAGACAGGTTGACAGTATCAGCTCAGCGAAAGGTGTTGGTGCACTCCACTTACTTCAGAATTGCCTATTGGTATGGCTGGGCCCTGTCCCGACCTTTATGACGTTTATGTACTCTTAGAGGCTTGTAGACATATGTCATATATATGAATACTTGTATGGCCTTGTCGGTCTATGTTTTGAGTGTACAAATGATCATGGCGGCCTTATAGGCTCGTATGGCATATGTATAAGTTTCTATATCATATTTGGTCGTCCTATGTCTAGTATTCTCTTATGTTTTATTCTGGGTATTTCATGACGGCCTTTCCGGCTCATTTACCCATGCTAGTATGACAAGAAAGATACGTTACATTGGTACTCGGTTGAGTTATACACCCCTGCTCAATAGTTCATTTGGTGACCATTAGAGCTACAACTGAACCTCATATTTTAGCTGAGACCTTACTCTTTGTTATAACTTTTTTTTTTCATCCTAAGTTTCTTTTCTCCCTTTTTGTAAAGGTTTGACATTTATATTTATTTCTAACTGGTCTGTCTAGGATAGGCAAAGAGCATACTGGAGTATTTGTTAAAAGGTTATGTACTGTTTGTGGTTTTTCAATTAATTGCTGATAATATAGCCTGTATATGTTTTTCACATTTGGAACTGTCAGTCAATGAAACTAGAAAAACATAGCTGGTCTCAAGTCCAGGAAAGAGTTAATGAATTGGGTTTGAGACATTGTTTTCAACCCAATTAACAATCGAAATGCCCTAAGATTAATTCTTAGTCTGGAAAATAGGATATTTGATTTGGATCAAAATTCCTATGACAAACTTGAAGAAAAGTGGGGAATACTCCACTTTAACTCAAACTGTGCATATTCCCCATGATAATATGATAATTTTAAATATGATAACAATAGTACTAATAATGAAGATCAAACAATAACAATAGTATAATATTAAATGAACAAAAAAATTGAGTTAAATACTAAAAATCAAGGGAGCTAACAACTCTATAAGAGTACGAACCCTTGAAAAACATGAGAAATGTCTGGGAATAATAGAATTTAACCAAAATATCTGCACTGCAAATCTTTTAGGAAACATTTCATGGCTATCATCAAAAAGGCATGAAACTTAAATTGTACTGATAATAATTCAATATGGAGGCATCCAAATTTGAAGGCAACACTCTCAAAATTCAATTTTTTGGTGCCGTACTAGGGGCCACTAACACCAAAAGCATTAAAAAGAAGCATAAACGTAAAGAAAAAATTATATAACCAGGCTGGAATTAGTATAAAGTTGGTCCAATAGGAAAGTGATTGAAACTGATGTATCATCTACGAAATAAATACGCCAGATTCTGTCTCAACCAAATGACATCTTCATTTGTTTTGTAATATGCAAAAACCCACGCTTAAAATTTTAAAAAGAAAAAAAAAACAATCCAGTGCACAAATCAACTCGTGTTCATGCAAGTTCTGGGAAGGGACGCATCCCAGGGAGATGTAATGTAGCCAGTCTACCTGATGTACGTCTTGAACCCGTAACCTATACGCAAAAACCATTAGCCATGGAAGTAGAGCCTCCGAGCAACGGTCAAGTTGTCTTCGTGTGATCGAATTCGAGCCATAAAATCAGCCACAGATACTTGCATTAAGGTAGACTGCCTACATCACACCCCTTGAGTGCAACCCTTTCCTAGACCCTACGTGAAAGCATGATGTTTTGTGTACCAAACTACCCTTTTTTTCCCATTAGCCATTGATATTGATTGAGTACTAGTAAGGGCAATCTTAAGTCTAATAGTTGGAGAAACTATGCCCAAAAGGCTGAAAAATATTACAGCAGTAAATAAATGAACAAATCTTAACTGGGAATACTTAGACATTTAATATCTTCATTACAGATTGATTAGCAAAGGATGTGAGCATTAGGGGAAAAAAGGGAAATAGCTCACTTCTGGAATTACAAAATAGCATCTCCTAGTTTACATATTACATGGCAGGCAGTGTTGGATTCATAAGAGTTGTTCCAAGAAGGCCATTGCAAAGACTGGAACCTTCGTTCGTCTTACTGTTTTCAGCTCTAGGACTGCTCCCTGCGCTGCTGTTAGAAAGTGAACCGAACGAGGACTTCTGTAAGACCCCGGTTGGTGATGATCCCATCCGGGGGCTTCTATCCCACCCCTCGGTCATGAGATTAAGAGCTGCTGATTTGGTCTTGCAATCGCCCGAGCTGTTATTAGTGCTATGCAAGACCTCACCAAGGGGACCACCCATGGAATTTTCCCAAGTTATAGGAATCCAATTTCCTTGTCTTTGGTTGTGCTCACTGATGATGGTGCCAATGCGTAATCCCATTTGAGTTGTTGTCTCGTGCTCCTGTGACGGCCTGTACTGTGGTGAGGTCGTGAGTTTGTCGTTCGCAGGAGAGGACGTGGAAGACATGAAGTCTGAAGTGACCACAGGGATGGAAATGGAGAGCTGAGTCCTATCTGTCTGCAAATCAATGTCTGGCCAAGAAACTGTGGATTGATCGGACTGGTTTTTGGGCCAATCGTCCATGAACTGTCGAAGTGAATGATGCTGTGATTTGCTTTCTTGATCTCTGATATCTTCTGAATTTCCATAGCCACGGCAATTCACTAGTGAAGAGTTTTTATTTAGTGGATTGATCAAAGAGTCAGCACAAACTAATCCAAATTCAGCCCTTGAAGTTACTCCATAAAGATTCTGCTCTTTCTGAATTGAATATTGGCTCTCTTTCTCACTTGATGAAACAACTGTAAGGCCTTTTGTATCTGAATACCTTCCACCAAAATTTTCCTTGGGCGTATAATTCCTGCTAGTAAAATATATTAAAATTAGATGGACGCATCGTGGAAACTACTGCTTGCCGTTAAAGTCATTTTGAGAAGTAGAAAGTGATACATATAACAGAATAAACTCTGAAATGTACCTCTCAAGATAAGGGGAAGTTGTAGAGGGATTAGTAACAGCAGGCGGCAATAAATTGCTGAGTCGGGGATGTGAGAGAGGTAGAGTGTTGGATGCAGCGCCTCCGGGAGCCAATGCTGCTGATGCTGAAGAAGATATATTCATCAGCTTGGCGGAAGTAGCACCAGTTTGTCCTTCCACAGGCTTTCTTGAACGATGGCGGCCTCTGTTCATGTGCCGCTCACAATACTTTTGATCGGCAACTGCATCTCTTGAGCACCGCCATTTCTTCCCATCTGTTCTCCTACACCTTCCTGGCTCCGGATCGTTGCTGTTGGAGAATCCTAGATGGAATGCACCCCATCCCACTGCCAATAATTAACCATAAAACATATCATCCACTATGCTAAAAGGGACTCGTAAATACTAAGACCATTGTGCTTTCTGGTAAATTATTTATTTTTTGGGGTGTTGGGATCTCTTGACCAGTATTTTCCAGTTGCCTCAGACACTGGCGGAACTAGCTTAGACCCCCTAGGCTAAAAATTATAATATGTAAATAGGGTAGAAATTAATTATTTTGGATATATATAAGCTCTTGAATCCTCTTGATATTACGAAAAATTCTAGTAAAATGGCAAAGGGGGTTCAAAAATTGCTTTAGAGCAGAGGCTTAAATCCCATGTCTGACATTTTTGAATCTTCTTGTATAAAATTCTAGCTCCGCCACCGGGGCGTCAGTATCATGAAAAGAAAATAAAACCTGCCCTTATGTAGAAAGTTTACTGAAGGCAGCACATTTATGAACAATACCTTTATTCCATCACTTTACAATTAGAACCAAGATATTATGACTATGATAGGTATGATCACTTGGGAAACTTCCTGAGCCATAGATTTATCAAATTTAGGCACATGCCACTTCAAAATTTATTTATATCTAACTTCTTCAGCAAGATGATAAGTAGAAGTAAAAGCAAAGACTTACAAGCATTGGGTCTGAGGCCTGCAAAAGTTGTGAAGCCAGCAGATTCAAGAGCTTTTCTAATGGGATTGAGAAGATAAGGAGGTATTGGAACATTTGCAGTGATGTACTTGTAAATCAAAGCCTGGTGTTCCAACTCCATCCACTGAGATGGAGTAAATGGCCCTTTTAACCCTGCTATTACCCCATGTATGTTTCCAGCATTCATAGCTCCACTGCCACAGCCTGACCAAGAAAAGATCCCAACTTTAAGAATAAAAACTGATTTTTACCAAATACAGTGACTAAACATGTTAAAGAATGAAAGATTTTCCCTGTTAAATCTAAATAAAATGGCTCTTGTCTGCTCAACAAATGTGAAAGAAGAAAATAGACTGTTGAAAGATGCTTTGACAGGATACCTAAACTTAAAGAAAGCAATGTGTCTTGAACATTTAAAGCTAAAGGGGGTACAAAACATTTGAGATATTTGCAATACCAAGGAAAAACAACAAAGGGGAGAAAATCAAAATTCAGAGAAATGTGCTCAACTCTTTTAGGCCTTTCATTTGATTATGCCTTTTGAAAACCAACATTGCCACAAACTCATTACCAAAAATAGAAAAGATAGAAACCATGTAGTACTAAAAGATGCCATCTTTTCTCTTTTTTATGGGTGGGTGGGTTGGTCACAAGACTGAAAACATCAAAAAACAATTACATGAAAAAACTCCCTTCCTTGTGCTTGGAAACAAAAAGACTATGCATTGCTACCAAAAATCCAGCAGTTTATACAAAATCAACAAGCAAATAAAAATAACAAACATATTGAACCAAAAACACTCAATCTTGATTCCAAAACAAGAAACCTATTCTTAGATACATCACTTTCGAAGTTGGGATCTTTTTATTTTATTATTTAACAATTTAGTAGTATACCTGAAGAGTTCCTAGTAAAAGGAGTTGAAGTGTAATGATAATAAGGCATAGTCACATTCTGAGAGTTGGGTGAAGAAAAGCTAAGCATTTGCTGGCTGTTAGTACAATTACTTCTAAGCTGTTGCTGAAACAGCACTGTAGCTGCTGCTGCTTTAGAGGATGAGAAATCATCACTAGTCTTAGCTAATTTAGTGTCCTTATTATTCCAGTCATCTTCAGTAACAGTAGTATTAGTAGTAGCAGAAGAAGATCTTTCATGCTTGTGAAATCCAGTAGATCCGTACCACTTTTGCTTGGTCTCAACAGAGGCAGCAGCTGCTGCTGCTGTAGTAAACATATTACTAGTATTGTCTGAACAAATCACCCCACCATTATCTAAGCCCCCCACCACCCCAAAATCCATCTAACAAAAACCAAAGTTTCACTCTTTTAACAAGTTCTTTAGCTAAAAACTAGTGCATCTGAGGGGTCAGTTTGAGAGCAAGAAACAGACACAAGGAGACTGATTTTTGTTGTTGGAGAAGCAAGGACCATTTTTAAAGAGTTGGGGTTATATTTTTGTTTTTTGTTTTTAAAATGTGTTTTTTGGGGAGTTGTGGGAAGTGTTGGGAATTAGTAGAGCAGAATAGGGGGCTATATATGTAGTTAAGCAGACCTCAAAAAGAGAAAGACACTGGTTTTCTCGTTTAGGAGTTAATGTTTTGGTGAAAGGGAAAATAATTGGAGAGAGAGAGAGAGAGAGAGAGAGAGAGAGAGAGAGAGAGAGAGAGAGAGAGGGAGAGGGGCAAAGGCAGAAGGGAATTGAACTACCTGTAAGAGAAGTACCTAAGTGCTGTTATTATAGTCTTGTTTATATTTCGGACATAAAACCGCCTAATCCCTGCGTCGGTTCTTGTTTTCAATCACATATATAAAAATAAAAAGAAATAGAGAAACATACTCGCTTTTTTATTATATAAATACTACTGAGTAGTTGTAAAATGAAAATATATCTACCCTTTATTCAGTTTTTAGAAATCATATTCACTTGTCAAGATATTTCAGGGGCAAGTGGTTAAAGCCAAGGAAAACTGGACTATGGAGGAGCTCTTTCTTCTTTATTGAAATATATCTAGTTAAACATTAACAAGATCATTGGATTTTGTTAATATGACACCATTTCAGTGTGATATGAACACCATATTAATTTTTTTTTGTTTCAATTTATGTGATGTTATTTTCGTATTAGCTCATTATAGGAAAATAATATATTTTTATATTAAAACAATAAAATTTAAACATTTTAGTTTATCTTTAGTAAAAAACTTTAACGGAGTGGTGGGCTACATGAACAAAAGTATGCACAACCACGTGACCACATCAACTATATACTATAAATAAATCTACATATACTTTTCTGTTTTCCATTGCTTTGTCCTACTCTCGCCCTTCTTTCCTACGCACCAACACACCACGCGTGCCCTTTCACTATATGCTAAAATTATTGGGAAAGAAAATATTTTTGTTGTCAATTAGAAACGCCATTAATCTTTCTAACGAAAACAAATCTTGTTTTCACATTTAAGAAAGATTCCCTTCTCTTTTCCTTCTTTCAATTTTCTGTTTTGTTCTTCACTTTGTTTTTTTTCCCTTCTTAAATAATAATCTTTCATGGAAAATGAAACACAAAGAGTTGCTAGTAACAATTTAATGTTATATAGATGGTAATAATTAAGTACTTAAACCAGATAAGAGAGAATAATCATAATAGTCGGCAGCATACTGGCTCGATTAATTTGAATTTATCAAGAAATCTTTTATTTTTAGAATTCAATTTTTTCGTCAAAGATGAAGATATTTCAACCATTCAATCACACTCCCGGATAAGTAAACACATAAATCTTATTTAGTCAAATTATCTTGTGATGATTGTATTTCTGCGTTATTGCGTTCCAAGTAATAAGATTTAAGGAGAAAAAAAATTACATATTGCGATCGACATCAAGTGGACATATTAAAATCCATAGAAAGAAAAAACATTATTCCTTATGGTAATAAATGTTCCTCTTTTGTAGGTAATGTTAATAAATAACCGTCAATTACAAGAGACTCAAATTGAAGAAGAGTGTACTAGTTTCATACAAACTGTCTATCCTTTTTTTTTTTTTTTTTTTAAGGATATCCTTCGGGTGAACACTCTGTGGTGAGCACATTATGCGCACTGGGTAAATCTTTCCCTGGTTAATAGCCTGCAAACCACACAGGGGATGTAAACCAAACTAGTCAAGCCCCGTGCGACAGGCTCAACCCAGAAGGCCTAATCTTTTTTTCGTGTGTTATTTAAGAAATGTACCATATGAAAATCTTTTTCATACTTAACAACAATTAATCAATTAGCACCTACTTGCTGGAAAAGGTATACATAGGAATTTATTGTGACTCTATTATTAATATTGTTTAATGAATTGTACACTTTTAATTAAAGCATACCGAAAATTTATTCTATTGAATGAGTAGTTTAATTCACTTCTGATTTGCCCCCTTTGATGTTTAGTTGGAAGTTGCCTTTTGGTCTTCGCTTGTGTTTAATTATTGAATTAAATTCCAAGAAAATTGCCACTTTGGTCCTTAAACTATAATGTACTTCTAATTTTGTCCCTAGTCTTATGTTCATTTTATTTGGTGAGGACTTTAGTAAGTTTAGTACATTTATTGTAATGAGACCTTTTAGCCTTTTATCTACGACTCTACATGTTAGTTTTGTCTTTGAATTATAGTTTTAGGCATTGTTGGTCAAAGAATGAAAGTTGTAACGTGATGAATTCTCAATCTAGAGGACCTTGTGGGAGAATAAAAGAATGCTTTAGGCTAGTTGAGAACATTTTTAAATTAGATGTATATCTTTATAGCATCCTATAGTTTGTTTGAAAGCATCTTGGATTATAATATACCAACCTAAACATAAAAATGTTAAATTACTAGAATAATTTATAATTAAAACTCCCAATGCACATGACACCCCTAGACACTATCACGCACCCTTCTCTCCTTCCTTTTTTGGATTTATTTTTGTCTCCAACCCCTCCCCCCCTAAAAAAAAATAAGAATCACTCTAAATTGTCGGCAACCAAATCGCTTAAACAAAAAATAATCGGTGAAGATATAATATATGCATAATTAAATATTATATGTGTATAATTATATATAATTAATGCATAATTTATGTATATAACTAAAAACAAAAAATAATAAATATTACCGGCTATTCAGAAAAATTAAGAAAAAACTTTCTTTATACCCAAAAAAAAAAAATAGAAGCCAAAAAGAAAATTGCTTCTCTGCTCATTTCCTACTTAAAGTTGAGTGTTCAAATTGTCAAAATGTTCGCTCCACTTGATAAAAGATGTTCAGTGTTTAGGTTACATTTTATGATATAATTATTAATAGTAGGTTCAACTAAATCAGATCGTTGAATATAAGAGATATTCATGTCAATTACAAGATTGACCGTCACACTCGCTATCAAATAGTGGTCCTTCCGAAGAATTTCGTTAAATATTATGTGCTAGCTACCAAAACATGATCCTAGCTCTACTGTTTCTAGATTTACCTATAAATCTAAAATACTTCGCTATTTGGTATATGTGGTTGATATTCAAATATTACGGTTCATTAAATATTTGCTCCCTCATTGTCAAAAATGGTAGGTGGAGATCTTCTCTACATTATTCCATGCTTTAAATATTTATGTTGAATAGAACGAAAGAATATTGGATTATTGTTATAATATCATTGAGTACTTGTATAACTCGTTAAAAGCATGATTAAGTGAATAAAGAAAATTCATATTAATAGTTTAAATTTTGGATTAAACAGTTTATGTACTGTATACCCACTTCTATGTACCCCATGAAATTCGAAGACTAATTGAATTGTTGATAAATTGATGAAGCCTTAATAACTTTGAGGTTTAAGATTGATTGTCGTTCAAAATAGGGTCCCATAAACCTTTAAAATACGAACTAGCTACCGTTGATGATATAGATATCCGTAGAATTGTCAATTGGAGAATATTTCTTAAAACGTAAATGATATGACCTTATTAGAATAGGATAGTGTATAATATTATTTTACATAAAAAATTCAAATAATTGATTCAATTACTTGGCTATCTATAATATAAAATATTGTTTTTTAAGAAAATGAAACGATCTACTTCATCATAAACAATCACTTAAGTATACATTGATAGGCATTTTATTTTGTGTTTACCACTGATAAAAATTTGTTGTTTAACAAAAACCGTTAGAAGTAACTTTTTCAAGATGTTTTTGTAAAGAGAGCATCAAATAAACAGAAATTGCAAAATCTCGTAAAAAATTTGTGAACTTTGTTTTTGCACCAAACACCTTAAAAGGCATAATAAACTCTTCTGTCACGTTTTTTTCAGTTTGGAAATTCTACTATGTAGTACTAGTATTTATTCTATTTTCTGGCTAGTATTTATTATATTTGGTTGTTCTCTTTTACTGTCATTACCCTGACCACATAACGAAAGATTTTTAAGTAACTACAGCTCCAAAACCATATGTATTTTAGGCCCGCTAGATAAGGCTTATCTCTTCATAGTTTCGATGAATTAAAAATTATAATTTAGTAAAAATAATATCATATATTTTAATAAAAAACTAATTAAACATTACAGTAGAAAAGAATATATGAAAAGAGGGGTATAAAGATAATATTAGTATATTTATACTTTAAATCAATTAAATATAACAAAAGATACGTAAATAATACTCAAAAAAATTATTGCTAAATTTAGACAATAAAATTTTTTTGAACAGAATAACATAAATTTTAAAAAATATATTTTTAGAGTAAGAAAATAAATATTTATGTTATATTAAAAGAAAAATAGTGACAAAATATTAGTACAATTGATAAGTTAATAAAAAGTCACATTAGTAAAAATGAATAGTACTAATAACTTGCCAATTTAAAAAAGAATAAAATAAGGATAAGAATAATTTATTTGATTACCATGTGATGTGTATCCTTTAATTTTTTGTAGATTTCGTTATGTTTATGCATACTGCACAACAAAATAAAATAGCAACTAAATTATATTAAAATAATAAGATATATCATATTATAATTTCATAAGACTAATACTCTTTCAAAATGTGATGCGGGTTCTAACACTAGTTAAGAAATTAAAGGGAAGGTAAGATCGAGTCACATGCATCTCGCGTGGCGTTTTGTTTCCGTCTTTCGTACCCAGCGCGTAACATAGAATTGGTGGGAAAACAAAATACATTAAGTGAAGTACGGACGCGCGTGGGACGAAGGGGTGCGACTTTAGGGAAGCTATTACCCCTTAAGTAGCGTAGGACAGCCCTACCGAGAAGACAACTCAAGCTATTCAAAAAGAAGACATCATTCAAAAGTTTATTCCTGATTAAATTCAATCAAAGAGAGTATGGAAATTATAAAAATCGAAAAAGAAAGAAAAGTTAGGGAACATTTGGGCAATTGGATATGTCTTATTGTTTGATCAAGTTTTTGAAGTGTTCAAATTATTTTATTGTTTAAAAGTACTTATACGGAAATTTAAGTAGGCGTTTTGAGTTAAGTTGAAAAATAATATTTGAAATTTGAAATTATGTTTGGATATGCATATCACTTTATAGTTTTGTAAGTGTAGAAAAAAGTTTATCTGAAAATTTTGAAAAAGTGAACAAAACCTCTTTTCTTCGAAAGTTTTTCAAAAACTTGCAAAATTCATGCACAAACACATTTTTAATTTTATGGACAAACGGAGCCTTAGGCAGAAATTCTTGAAAATGATAATCTTAATTTTTCTAATTTGGTACTAAGTTGCCATCTTGTCTGGCGGACAATTGAAAATGTGAAGCTCAATCATGCTAGACTATAATGAGAAAGCTTACAATTTAATCTTATTCAGTGAGATACATCGGCAATGTTTATATTGCAATGAAAAATTTAAGTCACATTAATTTTACTGAGTACTGCATATAATTTAAAGTTGAATGATGACTCTTTCACAAAGTTGTAGATCCATATTACAATTCATGTGCTATTCCGAAATTGGATTAAAACTATGTAATAATAAAGGAATACATGGAATATGCCCACTCACTAATAATTACCTATTTGAAAAAGAATATTTGTGTATATAATATCCTTCCATACCTCGCTTGTGAGATATATCGGATTTTTTGTTGTTGAAAAAAAAACTCTCAAGTCCAACCCGCAAATGAATAGAAAAAGAAAAAAAGAAAAAAAAAAAATGAATAGGAGCCGAGCTCGGTCTTTCAATTAAGGATGAAAAAGAGAGGTCCAAGGTTAGCTATTGAAACGATAGGAAATGTAGGTTTTATCGTCGTAAGAAAAACAACCTAAATCATTCGTTGGCCTCTAAATAGTGGAAACTTTACTCTAAAATATAAGTTTTTGCTTAATCCCTCCGTTCCAATTTATATAATAAATTTCGAATTTCAAAAGTTAAGTTTATTGATATTGATAATCTTTAGTTTTTTTATTTTTATTTTGCTGCTTTGTTTTCTTTTTACTTTTTGAACACACCACTAGTAAGGAGGTAGAGATATTATGATAACAATATGAACATGTTGGAATCCCAACACAGTGTACCAAGCTGCATTGTTATAGCATACTATGCTGTATAGTATAGCAGGCCTAAAAAGATATATCTTTCATTTCAATTTGTGCGAACATGTTTGATTGAGTACGAAATTTAAAAAAAATAAAGACTTTTAGAATTTGTGGTCCTAAATATGGTAGAAAGAAGCATAAAATATTTATGTGGTTATAAAAGCTTCTCATTAATGGTAAAATTAAAAGTTTAAGCTAAATTATTTTCAAATTTAAAAAGATATCATTCTTTTTGGAACGGATCAAAAAGGAAATAGGTTCACATAAAATGGGACAGAGTAAGAAGTTCATTGTCATTGGGAAAAGGAGAGAGACCACCAAATGATGTGGTGCAACGAATGAGATTGCTCTTTATTTAATCAGAGGTCTCGAGTTTGAGTCCATGAGCATGAAAAAATTATTGATAGGCAGCGCTTCTCTCCGAATGGAGCCTTACGCGGCGCGAAACTAAATATAATCGGATTTCAATATGGGTAACAGATATCGGACGGGAAAAAGAGATAGAGGAGGGAGGGAGGGAAAATGATGTATTGTGCTGTGATGTAGACATGTCAACCAAGGTCCTGCCGTGGTGCTCTCTACTACCACGTGTGTCCCACCTCTCCAATGGTCCCCTTCTATTGTCAATTACCAAAAAGATAAAGAGAGACGCTAGCTAACGAACATTAATTCCAAATTCCCAACACCATTCCGCTGAAAAAACAACACCATTCCCACAAATTCAAAATACTATTCTTTCGGGTTTATATTTTTTCGACTTTTAAATTATTTAACTTTTTTTTAAAATCATTCAATAGTTTAATTATAATAGTAGTAATTCATTCTTTATTTCTCTTTGGATGGCTAACTTTATTAACGTTACATTAATTATAAAAACGAATTCTCACTTTTCAAAAACACCATATATTTTAATATATATGCCAAAACATTTAATATTTGAGCCTGGCAGATAGTATCTAGTGGAGAATGTATGCGCATATAAATTCAATGTACATATACATATCTACGTACAAGGCATACTAATGCACAATGAACGTGTATGCATATGCAGCGGCAAAGCCATACGTATTAAGAGGTGTCAACCAATACTCTTTTGAATTATATATACACATACAACATAATGATACTTCTTATTTTTTTTGTGGGTTTATTATATATGTACTTTCTCTATCATTTTTTTCACAAAATTTAGAAGAAAACTATTCTTTCTTACGTCCCAATTGAATTTTTGAAAAGTTTTACTTGACAAAATGTCCGAAAATTTTCTATCTTTAGTCCACCAAAAATGTTACTATTTCAATCTCCAATAATTGGAGTAGATATAGAGAGCGAGATGGGAATAGAGGGGATAAGAAAGAAGGTCGCTTCCTCTTTGCCGACAGCCAAACTCTGTCCCCATTCTTCCTACTTTATCTTGGCCATTTCTAACGTCACCTCTCTAACTCCCACTGGACCCTTCTTCTCTTATTATATTAACTTCTTTTTTTATATAATGACCTTCTTCCTAATTCATGTGACTCCAAAGTATCCAATAATGTTTGTTATGTTATACATAAACATCACAACAATATCAAACGTCGGTTTTCTAGTTTTTCGTTTTCCTAAATTTTTGGATATGGTACTCCTCCTTTTTCATTTTATATATGTGAGTCTTTTATTTTTATAATTTATCACAAAAAATCATCTTTTATATTTTTAATTTTCTATGATATAATAATTTATGTCACACATTGTCATTGACTTACTTTAAATCATTTTTTTTTTCTAAAAAAATCCTTTTTAATACCGCACTCAATCAAACAGTATCACATAACTTAGACATATATAGGAACAATATGGACCCGTGATAGTTGAATGTGACCCGAGCAACTATTTAATAGTATAAGGTAGAGTCATAATCTAAAGATTGCAGTTGCAATCCTAACCGAGACGTAATGTTGTTATTTTCAATCTTAAACGAGACGTAATGTGATATATTGTCGCACAAATGACAAATTCGGAATAGTTACCTTAAATCCTTAATTATATTTCTAGCTTAGTTCAAGCAGCCTGCCTTATCCTTTTAACACATGCAATGATATATGTAACCCCTTCTATGCCGATGTATCATCAGATATGCTTCGAGTAATTAAAGAACATGAATTTGGTAGCAAAAGCTTGTCGTATAATGTCTAGGAGAGAAAATAACAAAAATAACCCCAAATGTTTGAGGATTGGTCTATATTGGTCTTTAAAAATATATACTTGATCAGTTTAAATCCTTTATCTTCTTATATCAGTTTCGATCCTTTATATTTACCATATTTTAGCACTTTTGATCTCTCTTAATTAAAGTAAAGAAACTACATATATATTGGGACAGATTTCTTCCAATTCATACCTTAAGGGGAAAACATACGCTTCCTTCCAAGTTCCACCTTCCATTATATATGATTGAGTCAACATTTATATCTTATTAGAATCTTCAACAACACACATTATTATTATCGAAACTTTAAGTGTTATGTATTTTCTTAAGATATGAATTGAGAAAATGAAGATGAAAAAGTATTTTTTGATGTTTTTTCAGTTTAAACAGTTCACATATTTTTTACAAGCCAATTCTATCAAATATAATTGTCATTGTGTGTTTTAAATGTAACAAAAATCAAAAGTGCTAAGTTTTAGTAAATGTAAAAGATTAAAACTTCTTAAGTATATAATTAAAATACTATCAAGTTTTGCCATTTTCTCTTCTCAGAGGAAGATTGATTCGGTTAAGGAGACCAGACGCATCATCAAGATCAACCTAACTTTTTTTAAATTGTCAATGTCACACCATCAATCACACTACATTAAGTTTCTTTTTACACCAATATAGTTACATTAGGTACAAATATAACAAGTAGGTACGGTGTAAGAGTTGTGCTGTATCATGTGCCAGCAAAGCAAACTTATCTTTATTGGAGGGACATGTAAATACTAGTTTGTCATTTACTCTTTCACCTAGTACTAAAAGCAGATGATTTTTGAGTGTTTCACGTCTGTCTCTCCACGTACCCTTTAACTTATGTGAAACCAGTTAATGTAAGAAACAAATGGTGATATAACAGCTCTTGTGTTCAATAATAGAGGAGGAAAAGTCGATGTAACTCGTCGAACTAAATTCAATGTCTTGATTGAAAAACATTATGTTTCGTACTTTGTAAATGACATTTCCTTAATTCAACAAAGTTAACACCTCAAGAAGTGAATGAACGTCCTTCATTTTCGTGCCCATTGTCCATCCACAACAATAATGAAAACCCAACTTCCGACATCTTGCTCCTATGGTTTAATTTATATTTATTTATTTGGTGCCTTCATGCCTAGAAATATTTACCCGTACGCAATATTTACACAATCAAGTATTTATCTAACAAATTACAAATTAAAATGAGAATGTATATAACTTATGATAGTTTCCGAAAAGTAATCTTCAACAAACAAGAAGGGAGATGGGAGAAGCTATGGAGGAAACATTTTCTCTGATTAACGAATGAACCTCTAAGTACAAACACAAACTAACTTTCAGTTATATAATGTACAATATTGTACACTAACTAACTAAAATAACTTATTAGTCGTGTTCAGCTGTCATTAATACTAACTAACTAACCATCACTTACTAACTGTTACTAATACTCACTAATCGACTACACTTTCAACACCCCCCTCAAGTTGATGGTTGGACAGAAGGTAGTCATGCTGCAGTTTTCCAAGACTCTTGGTTAACAAGTGAGCCAGTTGATCTTTGGTTGAGATGTGAAACTTTTTTATCATTCCTTGAACAATCTTCTCCCTAACAAAGTGACAGTCAATGTCGATATGCTTAGTTCTCTCATGAAAAATAGGATTAGCTGCAATCTGAAAGGCAGCTTTGCTGCCACAGTAGAGAGAGATAGGCATGTTAACACTAACTCCTAGCTTCTTGTACAAGCCTGTTAACCAGGTCAGTTCAGCAACTGTGGAAACTATTCTTCTGAATTCTGCTTGCTAAGCTTCTAGCTATTGTGTCCTGTAGCTTCTCCAAACTTCACTAGATACCCTGTAACACTAATGCATATTTCCTATGACTCACAACTATTCCCTTCCTGGACTTGACAAACTCTAAACCAAGAAAGAATTTAAGTTCACCCAAGTCCTTCATTTTGAACTTGAGTTTCAAGTCGCTCCTAGTTTTCATAATCATATTACGACAGCTACTTATTACTAGAAAATTATCCACATAGACCAAAATAACTACCAAGGCAGTATGTTCCCTCTTGGTAAAGAGAGAGTAATCAAAATAACTTTGAGTGAAGCCAAGCTCCAATAATGTATCTGTCAGTTTTTTGTTCCATTGCCTAGGAGCTTGCTTTAGGCCACACAATAATTTATGGAGTTTGCAGACTTTGTGTATCCCTCCCTGGTTAGCAACCCTTTGAGGAATGTCTGTATAAACCTCTTCTAGGAGATCACCTTGTAGAAAGGCATTATGAATATCCATCCGGAAAATAGGCCAGTGCTTGGCTTATGCAATGGCAATGACAGACCCCACTGTGACCATTTTGGCCACAAGAGAGAAGGTTTATGTGTAGTAAAGCCCCTCATGTTGGCTATAACCCTTAGCCACTATCTTGGCTTTGTACCTCTCCGATCTAAGGCTCCTGATGTAGTGTACTTCACTTTGTACACTCATCTGCACCCAATAGACATCTATATAGGAGGAAGATCAACAATGCTCCAGGTGTTGTTGTCCTCCAGAGATGCAATCTCAGATTGCATAGCCTCTACCCACTGCTTATGCTTCACTAATTCAGAGTAGGACTTAGGCTCCTCAAAGGCTGAATATGCAGATAGAAAAGATCCAAAAGAGGAAGATATGTTGGCATAGGAAACATAATTGGACTCACCAATTAGCATTGCCTTGCTTCTGAGTGACATAGTCCTTCACCCAAACTGGTGCTTTACTAGTTTTAGTTAACTTCATGCCTCTGTAGTTCAGTTGGAGTTAGAGAAATGATAGGTGTTGAGGTACCGGGGGGCATCAACTACCCCAGTAGGTTCAACAACTTCTAGTATATCAAACATGGCAGTAGGATGTGCAGTCACTTTTGGCAGGTTCTCAACAGCTAAATCAGGAGAGTCAACCCTCTCTAATGAAGAAAGTGATTCAGTAGAAGCTACATGAGCAGCAGTCAAGATAGTGACTATATCTAGGACTAGAAACAAAGAGTATATAGTAGTAGGAAGAGATTTAAAGGGAAATACATCTTCTTTGAACACCACTTCTCTGCTAACCTGAAACTCTCTTGAGTGAATGATATATAATTTATACCCTTTTTTGTGTTATAGAGAAATCATGAAAAATAGCAGGTACAACTCTAGGCTAGAATTTATCTCCTCTTTTTAGGTCTATGACATATCCTAGACCGCCAAATACTTTTAAATGGCTCGAGGAAGGTGGATGACTATGTACTACTTCATAAGGATACATGCCTCGAAGAGTAGGTATTGGTAGCCTATTGATGACATAAACAACACTTAAGGCACACTCTTCTAAAATATTTAGAGAAACTGATGCTTGGAATCTCATGTACCGTACAATGTCCAAAATATATCTGTGTCTATTATATGCCACTCTATTTTTTTAAGGAGTATATACATAATAACTTTGATGAATGATCCCAAAGGATTGAAGCAGCTCAGTTATTTGTGAATTAAAAAACTCACAACCATTGTTAGTTCTGAGGAATTTAACAGAATATGAATATACATTTTTAACCATAATCAAGAAGTTCTTTAACACTACAATCACTTCACATTTTGAAGGAAGCAAAAAAATCCATGTGTACTTGGAGTGATCATCCACTAAGGTTAAAAAATACCTTTTATCATCATATGCAGGGACCTTGTATGGTCCCCAAACATCTCCATGGATAGTATGAAAGTAAGTACTAGAAAATGTATTACTCAAAGGAAATAGAGATCTTGATTGTTTAGCTAGTGGAGAAACAGTATAATGACCTTCAGACTTGTTAAGTTCAATAGACTGGAATTCTTTTATCCTTTCAAAGTACTAATGGGCACATGCCCTTACCTTTTGTGCCAAAGGTCTACATTTATTCTACTGCCAATAATTGTATTTATAGCAAATGGCTTTGAGACATTTTTTGAAGTACTACTCTTGGAAGCAACAGTTACAATAGAGTCCACATGAAGCTTGCTGTTGTGATTGAACACATATAGATCATGGTCCTCTCTACCAAAGCGCTTTACTTTACCACTGAAGAGGTCCTGAAAAATGAAGAAATCAGGATCAAACAAGGCTGCACACATCAGTTCCTTTGTCAATTTTGACACAGACAAAAGATTATATTGGAATCCAGATATATGCATCACATTAGTTAACTTTTGGCCTGGGAAGATGTAGGTGGAGCCCATATGATTGACAGTAACTGACGTCTCAGTAGGTAGATGAACTTTGCACTCCCTAGATTTATCACATAAGCTACTTTCAGTCAAAATTTATAAGTTGTTAACCATATGATTGGATGCTCCTTAGTTTAAGGTTGGTTGTCTCTAGTATAGTTGATAGAGGGAGACTTCTTCTTGGTTTTGAAGTCTATTGGATATCCAATCAGCTTGTAGCAAGTGTCTATAGTGTGTCCCTTGAAACGGCAATAGTCACAGTACATATTGTTATTCTTGTGCTTATAGGCAGGTCTTGAACTAGTAGATCCTCATTTGCTGCTAAACTTGGCAGTGCTTCCAGGACTAGAAGAATTACCAGCTCTGTAGCCTCTATTGTTGCTAAATAATACAATGCCCTCATTTACTTTAGACACATGTTTGGGAAGAGCCAATGACCTCCTGTTTTTCTCAGAGATGATCATGGCATTTGCCTTATTAATGGATGAAGTTGGTGACATCACCATTATCTGATTATTAGATTGAGCATATGACTCATTCTGCCCCATTAAGAACTGCAGAAGCCTTTGAGACTCAAAATGCTTAACATACTTCTTGGACTCTTCACAGCCACAATCAGGACAGGGTATTAAAACATCAAATTCTGCCCACAACTCTTTTAATTTAGAAAAATAGATTAAGACAGATGAGATCCCTTGAGTTAAAGTAGCTATTTGCCTGTGTAGATACAATATTCTAGATCCATTCATCTTATCAAAAGTTTCCCTAAGATTTATCTAAACCTTCTGATCACTTGTAGCATAAACCATACCACTTAGTAATGCATTGTTAACAGAATTCATTATCCACGAAAGCACTATAGGATTGTATTTCTCCCACAACTTATGTACAAATAGATCAAATTTATCCTTAGAATGCATGCCATCGAAAAATTCTAATTTGCTCTTTTTAAGTAAACAAACTTGCATAGATCTGCTCCATAAGGCATAATTCTCAGGTTCACTAAGTTTGATTGAGATTAGCGAGTTACCTGGAGTATCACAAGGTTGGAGGAAGAGTGGATGATGCTGATCTACGACTGGAATTGAGCCAATGCTGCCTCAAGCTGGAGGTGGTGTAGGAGTATTAGTAATGCCATTTGCACTCTCAATCGCCATTGATGATGTAGTTGAAATCTCAAAAAAAATCTGATTGGTGTAACCCTTATTTCTCAAAGACGAATCATTCGAAACCTGATGAATGGAAAACAATTGGGTGACATGGAAGAACAATTGAAGATGAGAACCAGGTGAAGATGAACGAAGCTTGGATCAATGCTCAAGCTCTGATACCATGATAGTTTCTGGAAAGTAATCTTCAATAAACATGAAGGGAGATGTGAGAAGCTATAGAGGGAACATTTTCTCTGATTAACGAATGAACTATATGAGTACAAACACTAACTAATTTTTCGTTGCATATTGTACACTACTGTACACTATACTAACTAACTTAACTTAAATGTGTCCATCGGTCATTAACAGTAACTAACTAACCATCACTAACTAACTTTTTATAATACTCATAATCAACTACATTTCAACAGCTTAATTATTGTCAGGTAATTAATTAACATATGAAAGATTTATCTCTTGCACTCAATTATTTGGGACAAATCTCAAAGCAAATATGAACGTTTTCCTTCTTGTAGTATGTAATCAAGATAACAAGCTAATTAAATTACATTTACGCTTCTCGATTGACATTCTAATGAAGTCTCATTTTTGTCAACTTTTGCGAGAGTCCCCCACCCCCACC
Source organism: Nicotiana tabacum (assembly GCF_000715075.1). Classification (NCBI taxonomy): domain Eukaryota; kingdom Viridiplantae; phylum Streptophyta; class Magnoliopsida; order Solanales; family Solanaceae; genus Nicotiana; species Nicotiana tabacum. The sequence goes on from NC_134091.1 coordinate 24,877,796, forward strand.
ACCCACAACCCCCATTTTTTTTTTTCTCTCCCTAATTTGACAAAAATCAAGCTAAGGCTATGTTAGCAACCAAAAAGTTGGGTTGAAAATGAACGAGTAGTTGAAGTGAACTGAAAACCAAGTTTGAGAGATACATGACTGCTTTGGAAATACAAGAAACGGGTAAAACTGAGCAGCAGCAATTGTAATAACCGTAGTATTTTGCAGTAAATTAAACTGTCTTCCTGTTTTTTGTAGTATTCAATGATTGATGGACAATTATCACTCAAAGCAAAGTTGCACGCGAGAAACAATAGGGTTTTGAAATATTCAAAGCCACCCTACATATGTAAAACCCCAATGACCTACCTATTATATACATAAGCCCCCTTCCTCTTTGATTTAATTCATGTCCTAAGATTAATAGCCTACAACTGTGAATTTTTGGTGTACGTATATGTTGACTGAAGTCATCGACTCTCTAGGTCTTCTAGCTTCGTAACACAAATAATGGAGACCACAAATTAGTTTTACCATTTTCCCAAGATTTCATTGGCTATAGGAATCACATTTACCTAAATGTTTTCTTTAGATTAAAGAAACATTTGTTGGAAGTTGGAACTATAGCAAGTAGGGGAGATTAGGAATACTACTAGTACTGGTATCATTCATGTATCATCTTTTGGTAGAAGTTTCAAATTTTAATTTTCTTTTAAATATTTTCATAAAAATAAAGATAACTTAATTTGCATATATAACTAATTAATATTGTGAAGTACTCCATCAAGAAACTGCCTTCCAAAAACATAATGATTATTTGAGAGGAGCATATCATGAAAAGCTCAAGTTGATGCTCACGTGAAATGGCTTATTAATCTTAGTATTATTATTTCTTCTTATCTTTTTGGGGAAATTTTGGAATATTATCATCATAATCGACTAGGTACGAAGTTGTTGTCTTTTGCTGACTTAAGAAAGATCATATGGTCCCTCGATGGAACATAAAATAAAAAGATTTGTTTGGAATTGGACTTGATTGAATCTCCTTGCTCAGCAGCTCTGAGATTTTTGAGTTGAAATTAAAAAGCCCAACTGTTAGTTTCCAAGACATGAATACATTGGGATACTACTGACATGGGAAGTTTAAATTGTACTTCTATATATATATTATTAAAAGAAGAAGAATGACCTTAATTTGGACTGAAAATCCTATTGTAGTTTGTTATACTACTACTTTTGGTCCATATTATTTGTTTATTGAAGTTCTTGAACATATTTTAAGAAATACATTTAATTATAAATTTTTTGTCTATACAAAAATCTTATTTAATGAACAATAAACTAATTAAACAATGGGTGCAAATAATGTGATAAAACAATAGTAAATGTTTCTTGCTTTTCCAAAATTTTAAATGTTACTCCCTATGTTTTCTTTTTTTTTTTACGATAGTTTGGATGTTTTCACACATATTAAAAAATTTACCTTTTAACATTAATTAATAATGAAATTGACCATACTAATCTTAATTTGTTCATTAAAAATATAACAAATATTCATATGCTCTTTACTTCAAGGGCAACTTTGAAAAAAAAGAATTAATTCTTTCTTGATATATGAAAAATCAAATATTATGAACCATAAAAAAAAGATCAAAAAATTATTTAAAGTGGACTAGAGGGGGTTAGGAATAAATTTTAATTGCTAAAACATTTAATATCTGAATAAATCAGAAGACATATTTGTTTTTATGAGCTGGTTGGGCGTTCATACAATGTCTTAGTTTTAGGAAAATCAAAAAAGAATAAGAAACCCCGGGGAAAGTTAGTTAATCAAGGTTTAAAGAGCGTGTACTCCCAAAGGCATGTCTTATCAAAAAGTTAAAAAAATTTACTATTAGTTGGTGAAAATAATTAAGAAGAATAAAAATCTTGGAAAAAGACAGGCCATGCTTTGTCCTTTGTTTGTGCTGGTCTTTTAGGTGCATCAAGTTGGGCTAAGGTTCTCTAGGTTGTCTTTCATTGTTTTCAAAGGCAAACTCTTCCCATTTTCCAACCTTTCATTGGTACTTGTATGAAACAAACAATTTTCTATTTCTCCGGTGTTGGTTGGGAGTTATAACGATGTCTCTTGTTCAAATTTTAATGGAGAAAAAAATAATACTCCCATTAGGTAACTTTTCTCATTCGTTAACTCTTTGGTTGAAACTTTTCTCATTCGTCAACTTGAAAGAGAGAAAAAAATAATACTCCCATTAGGTAATTTTTCTCATTCGTTAACTCTTTGGTTGAAAGAATTAACTAGTAAGTAAGTTGATTGGAGGTAGCAAGTACCATGATGAAATAGTTAAAATATTTAGAATACAATCACTATAAAGCAATATTTGTTGTGAGTTGGGATATATATAGACTTGAGCCGAGTGTCTATCAAAAATAACTTCTCTAGCTTCTCAAGATAGAGGTAAGATTGTATATACACTGCTCTCTCCAAAACCTACTTATAAAATTATACTGAGTTTGTTGTTGTTATAGTTGAGATATATATAGAATTGAAATTACAACATGCTATTTCGAACTTCTATTTGGAAATTATAAGTAAGGATGGAAAAATAAACAGTTTGAGAAGGACGTTAGTCTTTTCAACTTTAAGGAAATATTTAATTTGATTTGTGACGTACTTATAAATTAACCACATGGAATGTTTTTTTGAGAGGAATCATTGTTGAATTCCCGAATTTAACGATGTTGAAAGAATTCCGAATGGAAGTGCTGGAAACTGTGTGGTATTTGAATTAGAAATTGACGTATGACACCTTAACATACTTCGTTAATTAATTAGTAAGCAAAAAAAGGAAAAAGAAAAGACACTTTAACATACGTCTTTAATTTCAAGATAAAGATGGTATAATTAATCAAATATATGTTAAATACTCATTTTTGCCGAAGGATATTGAAGCTCATGATATATTTAAAATTTGTCATAATAGTAAACGTAAGAAAATTGGTGGTCCAGAGTCCACCCATTTATGACTCAAAACTAGGCAATCTCCATTGTTTGGACCAGTTCAGATATTATAAAATTCAAATCAATTTGCCTCTTATATCCAACACAATTCTTTTGGAGTTAGACATCTTTTCTTTCATTCTTCTTTATTTCTGAAATTATTCCATGAGACTTTTCAAGATTTTCAAAACTTTCTAGTTTTGAATTTTTAATGCATAACCTTGACTAAAACATTTGGAATTAAATTCCTCTTTCTATTCCTATAAAGAGTTAGTCTTTATTTCATTCAGTATTTCTGCCTTCTGAGGTAGATGAAAAATTATTTTTTTCAAGATTTATTCTAATAAAATATTGGAATTGTTTCAGAAAGAAAATTATACGATGCTAAGATAAAAGATTGACGTGGATTGCCACATGGCACGTGACAGCAACGTATACAGGCGATCATTCCAAGAGTAACCTGGATTAAATCAAGCCCAGAGGATGAGTCTGACTCTTATTTTTAGGACCGAGTTCCAACAACCCTAATTTGTTTGAGATGAGTTCGTTATAGAGTACTACTTTCCTATATTAGCTATTTAAATATTTACTTGGAATTTGTAGTACTCATGATACCAACAATCTCCCCAACAAACAATTCCTTTGCATTGTATAGCCCACGTCCCAAGATTAATATTATAATAGTTTGCATGTTACCCCCCCAAAAAAAAACTTTTTAATTACATCTAAAAATATTGTAATTAAACAATTACCAATGTTTTAGTCAAGAGAAAGATACCTTTCTTTGATATTTTTAATAACGGAGGTTTTGGTTTTGTCATCCTAAAGATGATGACAAAGTTTGGTCATGCAAGTGAGATTGGGGAACCCCATAAAGACCTTTGCTTATTATACTTGCAAATTATTATATTTCATAAATCACCTTTATATGCTTCTCCCTATGTAATTACAAAATCCGCAAATAGATACCCAAAATTATTTTCTATTTTAATTAAATGTGGAGTTAAATATAGAGTAAAAAATGAATACAAGTGTTTCAACACGATATCCTCAAATTAAATGAATCACCTTTGAGTCATGAATCCCTATCCTTTTCTTCTTTTATATTCTTCAGATAAGTTTTTTTTTTTGCTTCTAAATTTAGAGCTTTTAACGCAATACATTTTCGAAGTCCTGCTTGTGATTTTTAAGATGAAAAAAAAAAGAGCCAGAGGAGAGGTTTGGGTTGTTTAAAAGTGCTATTAGTATTAAACACATTAATTTTATGGTTATCTCACTGATGACCCCAAAACACGAGTTATTCAAAGCACAAGTCACATGCAAATGAAATAAATTAATGGGAAAGGATTGATTAATTAAAAAGGATTCTCGAGTTCATACATCCATGGGCAAGAAATAATAATTCGGACGCAATTATCGAATATTCGCACGCTATTAGAGCTAAAGGATTATATAACAAATTTAAGATATGATATAAATTCCTAATTCCATGCTTTTTAGTTTACAATAATCACTGACTTATGACCTGTGATGTGACAATATCTTGGGATTGAGTCATACTGTACCTCATCTGCGACAATTTTTCTCTTCCTACCTCTATGATCCAATCTTGCCCACCTCTCTTTTAATTTATTTAATTAATTTGTTTTTTCTATCTTCTTTTCTCAGTAGTCATCATTTTTGTACCAAAATTTTTGTTGAAGGCAATCATCTTTTTTCTTGTAATGTAAGTGGTGCCTTCGCTTACATTTTTTTCTTTCTATGTTCGATTCGTGTTTCGAATGAGAATGTGACAAAAGAAGTATATGAAAAGATGAATGTCAATAATTTATTTGGAGTCTTGTTTGTGCATTAAGGTTGCTCTAGTATCTTCACTGCTTTTTAAATGTGTCTTACCAAACTTAGAATTAGATTTTAGATATTTCTGTAAAAGCTATACTATGTGCAAACTAAAAAAAAAAAAAAAAAAAAAACTATAAGAAAGACGGGTTTAAATCCATGACTTTTAGGTACCGCAGAGACAGGTGAAGGCCAAGATAATATAATTTTGAAGAACAAGGTGACAAGTTTAGTGATCTTAATTTCAACTAGTTTCCTCTTTGTTTACTCTAGAGCAAGCTTCAATAATCCTATTTATCGCGAATTCAAATTCGACAGATTAGGAGAAAAAGATCCTATCAAAAAATATTTCCTGTTAACTGTGAAACTCTGAGGGGAAATGCTTTCGATTCATGAGAACTAAAAGATAAATATTGTAACCTATGATATAAAAGTGTGTACTTCGCCCATGAATATTTTGATGACTCCTCTACACATTACTATTTCTCTACATATTTTTACTTCTTCACCACATAAGGCTTTGTAGTGTTAGAAAACGATGGACCTTTTCTCGGGCAGGTGCACATATACTCATTTTCAGGGATACTATTTAGAAATTAGCCAATACTTATTTTATTATAAATTTGTAAACTAAAAATATTAACCTCAGAACAATTCAGAATATTTTTATCCTGAAAAATTGAACTGAAAAACTAAAATTAAGGACCTAAATAGCAGCCCTTTAGAATGGCTACCTGATGTCATTTGCCCTCTTAGTGGGCTTTATTTCTGTTTTAGGATTCGTGACAGCAATACTGGATTATGAGTTTGGCCCAACTTATTTAAACAGCAAACAAACTCTCACGAGTTCAAATCATACCGACATTGGACCTTCTCTAGCTGTTTTCGATTCTTAATGTTATTTGCTATGCTTCTTTTTAAATCCTGCTTGTTACTACAACTTAAACTCTGCTCTCCCCACACTTAAATGAATTTCAGTATAAGTAAATAAAAAGGGGAGACTGCAAAAATATGTAAAGATGGTATATAAGATATTTGAACACCAATCTTAGGATTGTGCAGATGTGGATTACCGTCGAGATGCTATTTAAACATGTTTTTACCTATAATAGAGTTTTACCTATTATAGAATTGTCTCAAGAAGTAAAATTCTAGCCGCTACTGGCTAGTTGCTACTCTTGCTAGTTTTTTTTGCCATTAAACATCCTTTCTAAACATGAATTACGAATGTAGTTATATCCGGTATCCAAATTATTTTAATTTGTAAGGTAAAATTGATTTAGAGTTGTGAGTTTCCACAGATATTATTTGATATATATATATATATATATATATATATATATATATACACACACACATTATTCTAATTCTTAAGCACAGCATCAGACAATATGAATTATGCAGTCCTACAGTAATGTCACTTGTTTGCAGGGAAATTGTTGATTTTATCTAATCCCTTACACGATAATCTCATATTAGTATTGCTTGATAATTGATAGGGATTAAGGATTAAGGGTTAAGAGTTTGTTCGACAGTGGAGATGCTATACTAGGATGTGCAATTTTAATCTAGGCACGTTTATAAAATAAAAAATAAAAATCTAGGCGCGTCTGTTGAATTCCAAGAAAATATACAATAAAAAAATGTGGAAAAAGGACTTGTCTATTTCACAATCAATATTTGAGAAGGTCTCAAACGCACACGCAAATATACGTGGTCGTACAAGTAATAAAATGATAAGTTGAGTGCCGAACTCACAGAAACTTGTATTAACAACCCACTAAATTCACCAAGATTGTTATCTAGTCGAGCCAATTCGAGTTCAAAAGTGTGATTATACTAAACAATAATTCTAACTAGTATCTAAATTATCAAGTAGCAAAATGATTGTTGTGTATTCAGTAGAGACAAATATTCCAGGGTTGTGATCGATTCACCAGTCCTATTATGTTCTATAGCCCGTTTGGCCAAACTGAAAAAATCGGCTTATTTTGAGAAGTATTTTTTTCAAAAGTACTTTTGGTGAGAAATAGTTTGTGTTTGACTAATTAATTTAAAAAGTACTTCTAAGCAACAATTAGTGTTTGGTCAAGTTTTTAAAAAGTGCTTCTAAGTGTATTTTTCTTAAAAGTGTTTCTCAAAAAAGTGCTTCTCGGAAGAAGCTACTTTTTTCTGCTTCTCCAAAACTGTTTCTGCTTCTCCAAAACTGTTTCTGCTTCTCCTCAGACACTTTTTTTCTCCTAAAAGCTTGACCAAACACTTCAAATTTGGAAAAAGCACTTTTTTGAAAGAAAAAAAAAATGCTTTTGAACTTTGAGATGCTTGGCCAAAGAGGCTACTAGTTAACTCTCCCTTTCATACAATTCACTCATGGTTGCTAATTAATTGAACAATTGCTCTCGTAGCCTTCTCCCGGAGTAATACTCGCCTATTCAAAATAGATTAACACTTATATTCCTATGAAATCAATCTATTAAGAACGCATTAAGATTACGATATTTAATTAAGTACGGTGACTAGGTATATTCCTTTCATAACCATAATTCCCTTCCCCCCTCCCCCCAGAGTTAAGATTATGCTCTCTTTAATTCTTCTATAATCTAAACACGACTTTCCCAAGCATAGCATAGATAGTAAATAGAACCTAATTGCTGGCCAAACAATTAAGCAATTAATCACATAATTGTAGAAACAACCATATATTGGTGAATTATAATTAAGGTTAAGTCAACATTGAACAAAAATATTGATGGCTAAATCATAACCCCAGAACTATGGGTTTTAGCCACTCATGAGATTGAAAATACTAAGAAAAGATGAAGAAAAATGAGTTATCCTCGCTCCCCGATGTTTCTCGTGTGTATTTTCCTTCAACGTGGCGTCTCCGCTCTCAAAATAGGCTTCGTCTTGCTTTTATACGCATTGAGTAGGTCCAGGGCCGAAATAACCTTGTCTCGGGCAAAGTTGAAGAAATTCCCGTCACCAGCGTCCATGACAGTGTGGGGCACTAGCAAAATCACCATACGAGGATACCCAGACACCCACTCATGTTAGTATCAAACAATTTCATAAGTGTTGGATAATTGAAAATACTAAGAAAAGATGAAGAAAACTGAGTTATCCTCGCTCCCTGATATTTCTTGTGTGTATTTTCCCTTCAAAGTAGTGTCTCCCCTCTCAAAATAGGCTTAGTCTTGCTTTTATATGCATTGGGTAGGTCTAGGGCCGAAATAACCTTGTCCCGGGCAAAGTTAGAGAAATTTCCGTCACCAGCGTCTAGGGCAGCGTGGGGCGCTGGCGCTGGCAAATTGAATATTTTGTCCACGGTGCCACAGGTGGCGTGGAGCGCTGCATGTGGGGCTGGAATTCAACATTTCCTATTTTCCCTCCGTTTTGGTTCTAATCTCGCACCTTTCACCCCCAATTGCTTTCAGATGATTCCTACACATAAAAATACCCCGAATTAATATAAATCAATACATTTTATATCCGAAATTTATGAAACACGAGTAAAATATGAGGCGATATACATATAAATATATATACTTTAAACTAAATATCAGAAGGACTCATTACACAAGAGCTAAAAAGAAAAGTTAAACTTTTATATATTGGGATCATTTGGTTGACGCATCATGCCCCATATATAATAGATAATACATCCCTTGGTTAGCCACATAAGTCGTAAAAATTGCACGGGGCGACTTATTTGGTCACCCCTATTTAACCTATACCCATATTTTTAAAATTATTTAACCTATACCCTAATTTTAACAATTTCAGATGCCTCATCTTCTTCCTCCTGACCTATGCACTCCTTTCTTCCTCCTCTTCTTGTCTATCAAATTAACTTTTCAACTATAACTTTAATATATTCACTAATAAAATGTGAAGTCAAATTAACAACTTAACCTACATTTAATTAAATATTGTCATAAAATAACAAAATATAGCATTGTTATTGTTATCTATTTGAATTCAGAAATTCTGTCAACAGAAGGTAAAACGTGGGCTTCTGCAAATTTTACAATACTTTATTTTGCAAGCTCGAGATACAAATTCAAATGCATCGAGAGTGCAACAGATACTCTCTAGTTCATCTTGTTATGTGTTTATCTCATACTGAATATATAGAAGTTCCAAATCCAGTATGAAGAACTTGAAGAATTCCTCATGAGATAAAGCCCGATGTGATGCCAAACCAGCTCTTAGTTACACTAAAAAGTTAATTTGTCCTGAAGTTTGCACTACAAATTGAAGAAATTCAGACTAATTTGTCTGAAGTTTGCATTATAAAGTGAGGAAAAACTGAAGTTTGCCCTTGCACTATGAACTGAAGTTCTTGAAGTTTGCACTATAAATTGAAGAATTTCAGACTAATTTATCTGAAGTTTGCACTATGAAGTAAGGGGAAACTGAAGTTTGCCCTTGCACTATGAACTGAAGTTCCTGAAGTTTGCGCTATAAATTGAAGAACTTTAGACTAATTTGTCTGAAGTTTGCACTATGAAGTGAGGGAAAACTAAAGTTTTCCTTGCACTATGAACTGAAATTTGCGTGATTGCCTTTGCAAGTCAGGCCAAACTTCAGGCAAAAATATCTGAAGTTTTGCTTTGATAAGGCTACACTTCAGGCAAAAAATTCTGAAGTTCAAACTTCAGACATAAATTTTTGCTATTTCAAGCCCGTATGCCTGAAGTTACCCGAAAAGTGGGTATGCTTGCAATTATTTTTGCAAAGCGGGTATAGGTTAAAATGCGACCCAAAAACTGGGTATAGATGCAAATCCCCTACATAAGTCGCATGACTGATGCAATTTGGTCGGCCCTATAACAAAAATAAGGGCGGTAGGTAGGTGAAGCCCTTTCCTTATACCCAAATATTTAAGAATATTAATTATGGAGTACTACTATAGAATTATATAATATATAATTTTTATTTGTATAATTATTAATAAAAGATTTTTAGTTATAACATTTCCTTCAATTTGGCAAAGGTAGGATGAGTGAGTTAATACAGTAGATTTGTTTCTCATTAAATCAAATAATATATTTATCTTCTCATCAATTTATTTTTTTTTTTTTATGTATAATTTTTTTAAATGTTATTCACGATTTTTCTTTTTAATTTTAACTCAGATTTTCTATATTAGTTGCTCTTTTTGTTACATTTGATTGATTCATGGATCAGAAAGCAAGTTCTTATGTTTCATCTTCTTTTTTTTTTTATTAAGAATTACCCGAGGCAAACATCGCAAGATTCAAAGCTCGATGAATAATGGGTTTACCCTTTCGCCATTTTCACTTAATACCATATTTTTGTATAAGGGAGAGTTTCATGCCATGATGTGCGCCTAACCTACTACACATCATGTATTACGCGCTCACCACTAGATCAAAGTCATAGACTTTATTTGTCTTTTATTATTATATGAATTTATGAAAGAAATTTAAGTGCCTTTTGTTATATTTTAATTCTAGGCCACCAGTTTCGTTGAGACTAGTGTTCGATGAAACTTTTGTTAACTAGTTTCATTCAAATTTGATAACAGAATGACACATTCACTATCCTGATCTTTGTCATTGTTGTCTTATCTTAACAAGGAACTTTCAGAATCCACTATAGTTTAGAGGTTATTTATGCGGCGTACCTACAACTTCCATATTTACTATCCATAGCAAAACTTACTTTTCCATGAACCTGTATTTTTTGTATTCGTGCACGTAGGATAGACAATATCAATAAATACAAATTTTGGTGTATTCCGCTGTATATCACTGTATTCAATTTGGTTGTATCAAAAAAATTTAAAAAAATATGCTATATTTGGTTGTATTCAATTAACTGTATTCATTCCTAGCTAGTTTTGCATTGCTTTCAATTCGTTGCATTTAATTCGGTTGTATTCAAACAACAAAAATTCAAAAAATACATGGATATTCGATTGTATTAAATTAATTGTATTTATTCATTCCTATTTTTACACTGTATTCAATTCACCGTATTGAATTCAGCTGTATTCAAACAATAAAAATTCAAAAAATATAAAAATTTGCATAATATCTTTTTAAATACATAAAATACAGGCAGAATACAAAAAAAAAATACTCAAATCGGGCCAAATCTGAGCCGGCAAGATTTGTGGCATACAATTAGAAAATATGACGAAATACAAATCCAATTTATTTACACTTAAAAATAGAGAATACATACAATAATACATTGTATTTACACTAAATATATTTTCTAGTGCTTCGCCGGTGGCTTAGAGGAAATATTTTCATGGAATTCAAAGATCTATCTTTTCATGTATGTTTCATGAGGTGAAAGCGGTCGTAACTCAACGAATTTGAGAATTAAATTTAATTTTTCTTTATTTTTCTTTGAGTTACGGAGTTCTATGAGTAACTGAAAGAAATGGGTTGTGGATTTGTGTAAAGGTGGAAGAGAGCAATAGATGGTGAAAAATTGGGACCATTTGAGTTCGTCGGCCACCGCCGCCGATTCCCGACGATGGCTCGCCAGGAATCTTTTTGGATAAAAATAATATCAAAAGATAGATCCACCTAAGATTTATCTTTTCATGTATGTTTCATGGGTTGAAAGTGGTCGGAACTCAACGAAGCTGCGATTTATTTTTAGTTTTTCTTGATTTTTCTCAAATCTACGGAGTTCTAACTGAAAAAATGGGTTGTGGATTCATATAGAGGGGAATGAGAGCAAGAGATGGTGAAAAACCATTGGGAGACCGTTGACAGGCAGTGGCGACGATCTGGCAGGGGCTGCAGAGGGGTTGTGAGGAAGAGGGAGAGATCTAAAAATTGCATGTAACTGATAAATTGCTATAAAATCGAAATATTAGCTGTAAATTATAATTATTTTAAAGTGTCTTAATTTATGGTAAATATGGTAGCATGTAAAATTTTCTATCTTAATTAAGACTCTATAAAAGTTTGACTAAGAATGTTAGAGGTGGAAGAGTGTCTCAAAGGGGAGGCTAGTAAAGCCTTGATATAGGCCCTCAAAAGTTTGAGATTCCAAAGATTTTTAATACTGGATTTTATAATATATTTTAATTTAGACAATATTAAAGTTTGCATAAAAAATAAAAAAAAGGTATAAAAATTTTGTAAAAAGAAAAAGAGGAAACACTATCTACTCCCTAACGGTATAAATGTTTTAGAATTTTAAATTAAACTACTTAAATTTTCATATTAGTATATACATTTGTTTAGAACAATATCAAAGGTAATATATTATAAATACATGTTTGACATCTTATTTATTTAAACAACCTCTAATTAATAAAAATAATAATATTATTATATAAAGTTAAAGACTTTATGCTATTTAAGAATACTATACTATAAGCAAGTTACACTAACGTTTTTCTATATGTATATGTTATGTCTAAATTCTAATATTAAAAAAATATAAAGCCTCTTATTAAAATTTGACTCTAGACACTAATTTTATTGTGCCACTTTTGAACAAAAATAATCTTTGCATAACTAATTTGGTTGATTGCATAACAAAAATTAATAGCTATATGTATTTGCAATACAAATATAAAAGCCTTTAAGCCAATATTTTCTTAAAGTAAGTAATCCCTTTATAATGTTTTGACAATCTGTACATTATTATTCACCACATAATAATTCTTATTAGTCACTGCACAAACTTATAATACCTCACGACTAGTATCTCAACCAAACAAACCTTGACAATTTCAAAAAGTAATAAAATATAATATTAAAGTTATATACGTTAACAATAAAGAAGTCTTTTATGCTATCAATATATTTTACGAAAACACATAAGTCCTCCCAGGTAGTTACCCGAAAAAATTATTTGTATACTAATACTTTATGGGCGAGATAACACCTTCTAATCATGTTTAAAGTAAAATTAATACTCCTTTAATAATAACATGGCTGAGAAATTGATAACGTATATCACAGATACCAACTCAAGGCATATCACCTTAATTTCTCGACAAAAACTCATATGAATATATTGTGTACATATTTGATGGACTAAAAGAAATTGGCACTTGGCAAAGAAAGGGGTATACCACCATCTTCAAGCAAATAATATACAACGTAGAATCGGTAAGTTCGAATATACTGCAGGCATCTAGGTTGCTGATGCAATTCCTATTTGGCTGAAGGGCATTTTCTTCCCTTCCCCTTTTCGTCCCTGCCCTATCAGCAATACCTTCTTGTCTAGGAATAGTATTTTGAGGAATAGTAATAGAAATCCCCTAAGTTGTAACACTCCTCAAATTTATAAAAGTTTCGAGACACGCTAATTATAGAATTTAATTTATTATTATTATTATTATTATTATTATTATTATTATTATTATTATTATTATTATTATTATTATTATTATCCAATTTACCAGGTATATGTACCAATAATTTTGCAAAATTATGAGCATTCCACAACCCTATAATGAGCCCTTTCTTTTCTTCCCTAACCAATTTTTGATGATGGCAACAGGAAAAGGTCTGTTACTAGCTTGAAATATCTTTCAAAAAAATTTATTAACAAATAAAATCGTAATGAATGAATGTTCCCAAGACCTCCCAGCCCAAAGACAATAGCAAAAAGGTTAGCTCCTGTCATCCCAAATGTCTAGAGCCACCTCAAGTTAAAAGAGTCACCCAATCATCTAGCCACAAAACTCCCAATTGAGTATGATATATGAAACGAGATGTCATTCCACTTTAGTTTCCCTCCCTTTTTCCATCAAACTCTCAAGACTTTTAAGATTTTTTTTACTACGACTCATGGCCTTCTTGCAATATTATAACAACAATATACTAGGAATGTTATTACCCACGCCACCCATTTGTATATTGCAAAGATAACATTCTTTCTTATTCACTGTTGAAAAACTCAATTCCGCAGGAAAACTTCTTTTTTGTAGCACTTCAGTATACTCCATGTTTAAGATTCACATATGAAGAGAGAAACAGAAAGAAAAGCAAAAATGAAAGATTCGCATATGAAAGGAGAAAGAGAAAGAAAGCAAGAGTGGAAGATTCAGATTCGTGGAATTTTGGCTATTGTTATCGAAGGATGTTATTATGATCATGTGAATGATACGGTGCATGGTCTAAATTCAACAAAAGTATGCAATACTATATTGGTGCATCGTGTAGTGATTGATACAGTGTTCATATGTTGGAAACATGCATGGTGGAGAATTCTGGATGTTAGAATTTGGCTCTAAAGCTTATTTGCCTGAATAAAGGGGAGAATCGTCAGATTGACTCGAGTTAATGTGCTCAACTGGGTGTGATAAGAAGAGTAGGTACACGAGGTATTAAACAGTGATTTTGGATAACTCCGGAACACTCCTTAGCACGTTCGAGGACGAACGTATATTTAAGTGAGAGATAATGTAACGACCCAATCGGTCGTTTTGACTTTTAGAACCCCGTTTTCCTAAATAAAACTCCCTAAATATGCTTATAATAAATTATAACTTGCGAGGATGGTTGGTTCGGGATTTGGAAGTGTTTGAGTTAAAATCGGAACACTTGGTTCCTTAAGTTGGCTTTAAAAGACCAAGTTTGACTTCGGTCAACATTTTGAGAAAACGACCTCAAAATAAAATTCTGACGATTCCAACAGCTCCGTATGGTGATTTTGGACTTAGGAGAGTGTTCGAAATTTTATTTGGAAGTCCGTAGTTAAATTAGGCTTGAAATGGCTAAAATAGGAATTTAAGTTTGGAAGTTTGACCGGGGAGATGACTTTTTGATATCGGAGTCGGAATCCAGTTCTTAAAATTTTTATAGCTCCATTATGTCATTTATGACTTGTGTGCAAAATTTGAGGTCAATCGGAGTTGATTTGATATTTTCGACATCGAAGGTAGAAGTTGGAAATACTAAGTTTCATTAAGCTTGAATTGGAGCATAATTCGTAGTTTTAGCATCGTTTTAGGTGATTTGAGGTCTCAAATAAGTTCGTATGATGTTTTAGGACTTATTGGTATATTTGGTTGAGGTACCGAGGGCCTAAGGTGAGTTTCGGATGGTTAACGGATCAAAAATTGGACTTAAAAAGTTGTTGCAATTTTTTTCTGTTGGACATTCTGGGATGTGATCGAGCCCAGATATCAAGCCAGATATCGAGCCCAAGTATCGAGCCCAGATATCTAGCCCAGGTATCGAGCCCAGGGTTGACGAGGCTCAGGCTTGAGTTTGTATATCGAAGCTATGATCGAAGGTCCAGCTCGAGGGCCATGTTCAAAGGCAAGGCTCGAGGGCCAGGATCGAGACCCAAGATCGAGGGTCACAATCGAAGGCTCAAGCTCGATGCCATGATTGAGCTATGATCGAAAGACCAGGCTCGATGCCATAATCGAGGCCATGACCGAGGTCTAGGCTCGAGCCTGTGATCGAAGCCGCGATCGAGGTCTAGGCTCGAGGGCCATGATCGAAGCCACGATCGAGGCCCTGTTCGAGGCCCAGTTCCGAAGGCTGTCTGGGCAGTTTTATAAAAAGAGGACATTCGTCCCATTTGCCATTTTTGACAAACTTGAGCTTGAGCAGAGGAGACTTTTGAGAGATTTTCAAAGGAAAAATATTTGGGGTAAGTGATTCTAACTCAGATTTGGTCTACATATACAAGTATATCATTATTTTCACCATAAATTAGTGTTTTGAGATTTAAATTTGGGAAAATTTTAGAAATCTCATAGAAACGAATTTTTGAGATTTCAGTATCAATTCGGAGTCGAATTTGAGTGAAACTGGTATGGTTGGACTCGTAAATGAATGGGTTGTCGGATTTTTTAACTTTCGCCGGATTCCGAGACGTAGGTCCTACAGACAAATTTTAATTAATTTCGGAATTTTTATTGAAAATGTAGTATTTTCTATAAATTTCAGTGATTGTATCGAATTATTTTTGGTTAGATTCGAGCCAATCGAAGTTGGATAATCGAGGAAAAGGCTTACTAGTGGATTAAATTGGAGCAAAATGAGGTAAGTCTCTTGTCTAATCTTGTGACGAGGAAATTACCTCATAGGTGATTAAAATTAAATAATTATTGCTAATTGTGGGGGCTACGTATGCACGAGGTGACGAGAGTCCGTGCGTAGCTACTATTAATGCTAAAGTTCGAGTAGTTTAGGACTCAAAGCATGAATTACTTATATTCTGAATTATTAGATAAAAATATTAAAGGATGGAAATCTCATATACTTGATTATTTTTTGTTTAAATTAATTAATTATTAAGAGAAATTGTTCTTCCTCCTGAATTTATCTTATAACAAATATACTCTCATTCCGTAGGTACATAAGAAAATGTCCTCCTTTCTTGAGGAGTGGGCCGAACGCCTCGGCATGATAGATGCATCTATGGATCATGTCGTACGTCCCTCGGCAGTGTACACGAAGCTCTGGATCGGGCCGTACGACCTCGGCAGAAATCGTGCTTAATAATAATAATAATTACACGATACTTGGACAGTTTATTACAGTTTGTAAAGCTATATTGATAAATTAGAAATCTTTAGAATTTAATGAATTATAATTCTTGCTTGTTAAGGAATTATTGTTGTTCCTGTAAATGAGACTAATTGATAAATTTGAAAATTTATTGAAATTAAAAGAAATTTAATTACTTCTGCTGGTTCAATAAAAGTATTATTAACTCTATGAATCACGTTGATATAAATATTTCTATTTTCATGATTATTTAATATTATTGACCTATAGTGAGTGTTATAGTCGGCCATCTCGTCTCTACCTCTTCGAGATTAGGCTTGATACTTACTGGGTACACGTTATTTTCGTACTCATACTGCACTTGCTGCATATTTTATTGTGCAGGTACATATATGTATAGCGGCCTTGTGGGCGCAGAGGTGTGGTTAATAATTGTGGGGACATAGGTGAGCTGCATTCTATATTACGATCCGCAGCTAACAGAATCTCCTTTAGAGTTATTATATTTTCCTGTCTAATTTGTATTCTGGACAGATGTTGTATTTTATTTTAATTCCCTATTAAATGCTCATGCACTTGTGATACCAGGTTTTGGGAATGATTGTGAATTGTTTAGAAATTTAGTTGCTAAAAGTATTTTATCATTTACTCTATGAGTTTTATCTTTATTATTTCATTGGAGAAATTTTGATTTCAAAAATACTAAAATGGGTAATTAAGCTAAGTATGTACTGTTGGCTTGCCTGACAGCGGTATCCGTCGTCATCACGACCTTTAATGGATTTTGGGTCGTGACAACATGGTATCAGAGCAATAGGTTCACTTAGGTCTCACGAGTCATGAGCAAGTCTAGTAGAGTCTTGTGGATCGGTACAGAGACGTCTGTACTTATCTTCGATAGGCTACAGAGCTGTTAGGAATACTTCCCTTTTTGATTCCTCATCATGCGATTTGATTCCTTTGAGGTTTATGCCTTCATTTTCTTCTTACTCAATCTTATGCGACGTGAAGCGCTTATTATAAATTGGGGATCGAGGAAATTTTTAATAGTACTACAAATGTAGTACATGATGCTTCTCCCTGTGTAACTAATTAGGCTATTGCCGTCGCCTTGCGAAAGGTCGCTCTGTCATTTCAAATTAAGTATCAGTACTACCTAAGGTTTTGAGATTTGGCATTGATTGTTATGATGATTCGTGCGTTGTTATCGCATAGTATTTTTAAAATGGTAAAAAGCCTGTCTATGTGTCAGGGCAGTAAACGACTTGAAAGAAGTTTTTTCTCAGTACATGATTAAGAGGTTCCATGTATTATTTCCAGCAAAAAAAAGGCAATCGGGCTATGAATGTTCAGGTTTGGAGTTGATAGAGTAACGAAGCCTGATATTTTCGAGCGTAGTAGAGTTTTCAATTTTGATGTGGTGTCATCGCCTTGTTAAATGTGTTAAGGTTTGCCGGTGTTATAGTTTTCTTCAACTAGCCTTCACGGCGGGGTGTTAGGAATTGGTGTAGGGGAAGCAGTTGTTAGAGATTGCGGTGTGCAGTGGTTCAGGATTTAAGCGGTGTTCCTAGTATTGATGGCTCGAGAAGGATAATCCTCGGAAAGGTTTAAAGTTAGTAACGACGTATTGGTTCAAGTGCTACAGAAACGGATTTTGAGTTAAGGCAACAACTGCGCAGCAAAAGATGAGGAAGGACTTGTGGAAGGTGTCTTGTGGTGGTTAAGTTCCTAGGAGGCCAAGTTGCTTAAAGGAGAGGGTTTGACCAAAGTGGGAGAGTGGCAAGGTAGCATATGGGTTACGTGGTAAGATGATTACATGTCTTGAGGAAAGTTTGGAGTGATTTGGGATATAGAATGGACAGTGACTAGGTCTACGGACTTAAGTTGTAATATTATCTGCTATATCGAGGGAGATTGGATACAACATGAGAGAGTTGCTTGATATGGAGAAGGATACAACATGACTTTGGATTGGAATGTATTGTCACACATTTAGTTGACATCCATGAGGAGTGAACGGACTGGTGCAGCTGGTGAATGAGCTTGAACTCAGGATGATCTACTGATTTCGTAGTAATTGCACCTAGTGCAACGACGTTGGAATATGTCGGCATATAATTTCCACATGTGGGTTATCTCCCGTGAGCAGGTTAGCAGTCGCGTGGTGTTGACGAAGCTTCTGCGAAGAATTTTACTGGCTACCCGGTAAGAGATTTAATATGTAAATGTGGCTAGTGGTTCGGAGTGTTTATTAAAGGTTAATAGAAGGATTTCGAGAAATTTGGCGAGTTGCGTGTGCAGGATCATGTCAATAATGAAGAAAGAATCTCGATGGATTCCAGAATTTTGTAATTTTAGCTTAACGCTAAGTGAGAGAGCCCCACCGTCTATAATTGGATTGCATGGTTGTCTATTTGTGAGGTTTCTGGTTATCGGTGTATTGGTGGGTCATTACAACTAAGGAAAGAAAACATCAGTGGTAATTTGAGTAAAGGATTTAGGGGAATGTGTGCCATATTTGGCCTTATCGATTCATGTTCAAGTTTTGGGAAGACTCAGAGTCTATGTTTCGTGTTGATATGATGTATGAGGAAGGTGATTCATCCAGGTACTTCTTCGAGATAGTGTTCAATTGCTAGCAGAGCCTTGGAGTTGATTTTATTCGGGACCAGGTCGGAATGGGTGACTCTCAATAAGGGTCCTAGTGGATTCAAAACGTTACAGTGTGGTGCCTAAGGATTTCGAGCCTGTAGTATGGTTAAGCATCGAGCTTTTGCAGCAGATTTTGAAAAGGGTTTGGAGTGTTCTATGTTATCTTCGGTCTGCGGTGTAGCATTGGAAGAAACAGAAAGAAATATTTTCGGATTCATAAAAGAAGTATCAGAATGGGTGTACCAGTTGAAGATGTAAAAGTGCACACAAGGAGGGATATGAGATGATTAGTGGGTTTTAAAACAGCGTGGTCTCGCGAAATAAGGTCACTTGGGATGAGTGCGGATTTGAGTTCGTGATGTAATGAATGGAGCTATTATTAATTCTAAGGCAAGTTGAGAATAAATTGAGAAAAGAAGGGTCAACTAACAATGGTGAAATTGGCATGATGGTGCCAATGACCAGTTCCTTTCAGCGCATTGAGTTATGCATGTGATTTGCGGCGGTATGTACGAGGCTTGACGACCGCCGTAATTGATTTTATTTGGAGGAATTCAAGTATTTGGGCATGTTATGTGTAGAGGGATCCCAGGAGAGTTATGGTGGTTTAGACCACTACTTGAGGCCGGTAATTTTCTACGGATATGGGAATTCAGTCACGTGTTGCAATGGTTCTCTTGAAATGAGTTAAGAAGAAGGTTTCTATATGATGAATTGTTTACCCTATTAGTGGTTCGGGAGTTATGATGGAATTCGTGTACTCCTGTGCATTGGCGTGGTTAAGTGCACTAAGTAGTATGGGATTCGAAAGTTGAGGATTTAAGATTTCGGTTCGGTGTTGACAAGGATGTCATGAGCTCGGATGAGCAGGAAAGGGATTTAGATGTTTAAAGTAAGATGGTATTATTTTTGGCATCATCTAAGGTCGATGTCAGGTGTAAGAGACCTTATGTATTGATTTGTGGATTCTTGATATGTTTTACAGCATTAGTGTAAACGGTAGCATGGATGTGTAGACTTGATACCTGGTGCGGAAGGTCGTGGGAGCGTGTCTCACGGAAAGATTGTGTAAGAGTGACATGTAGTCACTTGATTGAGTGAAGATTGAAACCAAGTATGAAGATTGTGGTAATATCGCTGATTCGAGAATTTATGCCTGGAGGGCGCTCGGTTCATTTGGTTGTGGACTGTGGAAGTTTGTTCCAATTATGATGGCTATTCTTGTGTGTTATGGGAAAAAGGGTTATTATGGATCCTTGAAAGGTTATTAGCCTAGTATGGTGCGATCAGAATCGTCTTGAGGTCTGTGGATGGATTTAAATATGAATATAGACTCTATATCAGGCCAAATATGTTCATTCAACATAGCGCTCCTTATGGAAGAGTATTCGGATGTTAGATGTCATTTCGTCGTCGGCTATTTCATGTAATAATATATTGTGCCGTGTGAGTTGTGAAACAACTTGATAAATTTCTTATGTGTTGAGGTTCCGCGTAGCGATGGTGTTATGTGAGCAGGATGGCTCTCGAGATTCAGATCATATATCGTACCCTAGTTGTGCTTGAGTTTTGTAGCGTATGCCATTGTCGGTCCTCCCAGGGATGGCATCATGCACTTAGCGTGCTTGTGTCCGATATTCGGATATTTTACAGTAGTAAGCATTCTAGCTCGGTAAGTATGTTCTTATAGATTCTTTTTGTGCGGATCGGGTGGCACGCCGCCACATATATATTGTTTGGATCGGGTTGCATGCCGCAACGGTATCATGTGTGGATCGGGTTGCACGCCGCAACAATGTGATGTTGAGTACAGTCCCATATATTCTATTTTGTGTGTTTTGTGTCCCATTTTCTGAGAAAGGTTCATGACACCTTTTCAGTTGTTTAATTAGTCACGTGGGTTGAGTAATCCTTTCCAGAGTTCATTTTTTTTCTTATGTATCGCAATCGAGTCCGTATCTTATTAGCTCATTGTGGTGTCATATGAGGCTTTTTGATCGTGTCTGAGGTGGCTTATTGCCTGAGTAGCTCATACTGGATGAGACGAGATTATTGGATTCGGGATTAGAGCGATCGTATTATATGAAGTATAATAAAGAGCAAATACCATTATTTGGTCCATAATGAGGCAATGGTTCTTGTCAGAGGAAGAAACTCAATAATTTGTTGACTTGGCAGTTGGTTATGAATTTCTACACATTTCTTCCATCGTGGAAGCATTTCAAGAGTTGGAACAGAACTTATATGTATCATGAGGTGTGTTGGGAACATTAGATTCGTGGAATTTTGGCTATTGTTATTGAAGGATGTTATTATGGTCATGTTAATGATGCGGTGCATGGTCTAAATTCAACAAAGTATGCAATCCTGTATTGGTGCATTGTGTGGTGATTGATACGGTGTTCATAGGTTGGAAACATGCATGGTGGAGAATTCTGGATGTTAGAATTTGGTTCTAAGGCTTATTTGCCTGAATAAAGGGGAGAATCTTCAGATTGGCTCGAGTTAATGTGCTCAACTGGGTGTGGTAGGAAGAGTAGGTGCACGAGGTGTTAAACATTGATTTTGGATAACTCCGGAACACTCCTTAGCACGTTCGAGGACGAACGTATATTTAAGTGGGAGAGAATGTAACGACCCAATCGGTCGTTTTAACTTTTAGAACCCCGTTCCCCTAAATAAAACTCCCTAAATGTGCTTATAATAAATTATGACTTGCGAGGATGGTTGGTTCGGTATTTGGAAGTGTTTGGGTTGAAATCGGAACACTTAGTTCCTTAAGTTGGCTTTAAAAGGCCAAGTTTGTATTCGGTCAACATTTTGAGAAAATAATCTCGGAATAGAATTTTGACGATTCCAACAGCTCCGTATGGTACTTTTGGACTTAGGAGTGTGTTCGAAATTTTATTTGGAAGTCCGTAGTTAAATTAGACTTGAAATGGCTAAAATAGGAATTTAAGTTTGGAAGTTTGACCAAGGAGTTGACGTTTTAATATCGGAGTTGGAATCCAATTCTGAAAATTTTCATAGCTCTGTTATGTTATTTATGACTTGTGTGCAAAATTTGAGGTCAATCGGAGTTGATTGGATAGGTTTCGACATCGAAGGTAGAAGTTGGAAATTTTAAGTTTCATTAAGATTGAATTGGAGCATAATTCATGGTTTTAGCATCGTTTTAGGTGATTTAAGGTCTCAAATAAGTTTGTATGATGTCTTAGGCCTTGTTGGTATATTTGGTTGAGGTCCCGAGGGCCTCAGGTGAGTTTCAGATGGTTAACGGATCAAAAGTTGGACTTAAAAAGCTGCTGCAAATTTTCTTCTGTTGGACATTCTGGGCTGTGATCGAGCCTAGATATCGAGCCAGATATCGAGCCCAGGGTTGACGAGGCTCAGGCTCGAGCTTGTGTATCGAAACCATGATCGAAGGTCCAGCTCGAGGGCCATGATCAAAGGCAAGGCTCGAGGGTCAGGATCGAGACCCAAGATCGAGGGTCACAATCGAAGGCTCAAGCTCGATGCCATGATTGAGGCTATTATCAAAGGACCAGGCTCGATGCCATAATCGAGGCCATGACCGAGGTCCAGGCTCGAGCCTATGATCGAAGCCGCGATCGAGGTCTAGGCTCGAGGGCCATGATGGAAGCCACGATCGAGGCCCTGTTCTGAAGGCTATCTGGGCAGTTTTATAAAAAGAGGACATTCATCCCATTTGCCATTTTTGACGAACTTGAGGTTGAGCAGAGGCGACTTTTGACAGATTTTCAAGGGAAAAACATTTAGGATAAGTGATTCTAACTCGGATTTGGTCTACATATACAAGTATATCATTGTTTTCACCATAAATTAGTGTTTTGAGATTTAAATTTGGGAAAATTTTAGAAATCTCATAGAAACGAATTTTTGAGATTTCAGTATTGATTCAGAGTCGGATATGAGTGAAACTGGTATGGTTGGACTCGTAATTGAATGAGTTGTCGGATTTCGTAACTTTCGCTGGATTCCTAGACATGGGTCCCACTGATAAATTTTTAATTAATTTCGAGATTTTTATTAAAAATGTAGTATTTTCTTATAGAGTTGATTCCTATAAATTTCAGTGATTGTATCGAATTATTTTTGGTTAGATTCGAGCCAATCGAAGTTGGATAATCGAGGAAAAGGCTTACTAGTGGATTAAATTGGAGCAAGACGAGGTAAGTCTCTTGTCTAATCTTGTGTGGGAGAAATTACCTCATAGGTAATTAAAATTAAATAATTGTTGCTAATTGTGGGGGTGACGTACGCACGGGGTGACGAGAGTCCGTGCGTAGCTACTATTAATGCTAAAGTCCGGGTTGTTTAGGACTCAAAGCATGAATTACTTGTATAAATTGTATTCTTTGTTTAATTAATATTAATTGATATATATGAATATATTGTGAATTATTAGATAAAGATATTAAATAATGGAAATCTCATATGCTTGATTTTCTGTTTTAATTAATTAATAAAAATATTAAAGGATGGAAATCTCATATACTTGATTTTTTCTGTTTAAATTAATTAATTGTTAAGAGAAATTGTTCTTCCTCATGAATTTATCTTATAACAAATATATTCTCATTCCGGAGGTACATAAGAAAATGTCCTCATTTCTTGTGGAGCGGGCCGAACGCCTCACCGGGATAGATGCATCTATGGATCGTGTCGCACGTCCCTCGACAGTGTACACGAAACTCTGGATCGGGCCGTACGACCTCGGCAGAAATCGTGCTTAATAATAATAATAATAATTACACGATAATTGGACAGTTTATTACAACTTGTAAAGCTATATTGATAAATTGAAAATCTTTGGAATTTAATGAATTATAATTCCTTCTTGTTAAGGAATTATTGTTATTCCTGTAAATGAGACTAATTGATAAATTTAAAAATTTATTGAAATTAAAAGAAATTTAATTACTTATGTTGGTTCAATAAAATTATTGTTAACTCTGTGAATCATGTTGATATAAATATTTCTATTTTCATGATTATTTAATATTATTGACCCACAGTGAGTGTCATAGTCGGCCATCTCGTCTCTACCTCTTCGAGATTAGGCTTTATACTTACTGGGTACACGTTGTTTTCGTACTCATACTGCACTTGCTGCACATTTTATTGTGCAGGTATATATATGTATAGCGGCCTTGTGGGCACAGAGGTGTGGTTAATAATTGTAGGGTCATAGGTGAGATGCATTCTATATTACGATCCGTAGCTAACAGAATCTCCTTTAGAGTTATTATATTTTCCTGTCTAATTTGTATTCTGGACAGATGTTGTATTTTATTTTAATTCTCTAGTAAATGCTCATGCACTTGTGACACCGGGTTTTGGGAATGGTTGTGAATTGTTTAAAAATTTAGTTGCTAAAAATATTTTATCATTTACTCTATGAGGTTTATCTATATTATTTCATTGGAGAAATTTTGATTTCAAAAATACTAAAATGGGTAATTAAGCTAAGTATGTATTGTTGGCTTGCCTGACAGCGGTGTCCAGCGCCATCACAACCTTTAATGGATTTTGGGTCGTGACACTAACTCTCCATCACCACCAAAATCTTTTCTCCATACTCTTACTTCTAACTCACACTTATATGCGCACACATCAAATTACCAATCACTACATGATGACATAGACCATACAGATGAAATATCTCGCTCAGACGACCTAGAAATTTTCATTCCATTAACAAAAAATGACAAATCTCGTCTATACTCTCCTTGGAAAAACTCAGTTATCATAAAAGTTTTTGGCAAAACAGTGGGTCATCAATTACTAAAAACTAAACTTACTCAACTTTGGAAACCCACTGAGGAACTTCCCCTCATTTATCTGGGGTCAAATGTTTTCCTTATTAAATTTCTCTATGAGGAAAACATGTTCAAGGCTTTACACGACGGACCATGGTTTATTTTAAACCATTTTC
The DNA here is from genome assembly GCF_000715075.1 of Nicotiana tabacum. Lineage (NCBI taxonomy): Eukaryota > Viridiplantae > Streptophyta > Magnoliopsida > Solanales > Solanaceae > Nicotiana > Nicotiana tabacum. The sequence continues at coordinate 24,902,700 of NC_134091.1, forward strand.
TCTCTGGGAGCCTAAATTCATAGCCTCAAATGCACAACTAACTTACACTGCCCTATGGGTATGCCTACCAGAGCTCTCAACCGAATTCTATGACCTCAAAATTCTGCAAAGGGTGGGAAACAAAATATGGCAACTCGTAAAAGTTGATACTTGCACCTCAATAACTACCAGGGGCAGGTATGCCTGTATTTGTATTGAAGTACCACTTGAGAAACCCCTCAAAACACATGTTCACATCGGTACCCATAAACAAGTCCTAATATACGAGAGTTTAAATCTATTATGCACGAGATGTGGCAGGTTTGGCCATGCTAGCTGGATCTGCTAGTTCACCCCAACTCCACCACTAAATTCCCTTCCCATCATATCCATGAACCCACCCATATTATCCTCTCCTGTCCAACACACAGAGTCAAAATTGAAAACATTAACATTTTCGAAAAAATCAAGCAATAAAGAAATTGAAAACTTCATCGGACGTTCATCCTCCATGGCTCCACGCATCCCTGTTTCTGCTTACCGCCCCATACAAATGACGACAGGGAAGACGACAACCACGTCACCACCCCAGGTAACGACATGTAATGTCTCTAACCCTAATAATTGTCACACATGGGCTCGCAATCATATTCAACAGACCACTCACAATAGCCCAGATCCATTGATTACTACTAACCCTCTTTCCTATAAAAAATTGGTATCTTATAACAACACATAACAAGAATTGGCAATTATTTAGCCTTATATTAGGTTTGGCAAAGATAACCCCAAACAATTGGCATTATATAGCCAAATCTTAAAAAATCTACTCTCTTTTTTATTTTCTATCAAAAAAACTACACGCTTATTTTGGCTTCCCACCCCTTTTCTCTCCTTGTATTTCTTCTTCTATCTCTTATCTTTTCTCTCATAGTTTAGCAAAAATTCTTGCAAAATTTTGAAAAAACAATCAGTGGGATGAAAAGGTAAGGTTGATCTCACATCAGAGAAAATCAGAAGCAAAAACCAAGAGAGAAAAAATATATTTCAATTTTGTTTTTCTTCTCTCTTCTTTTTTTTGTTTGGATTGAATAAGTGGGTGTGATTGAAATTGGTTGAAAATGCCTAAACAAGGTTATATACAAAATTTGAGCAAGATTAGAAGTGATTTAGATTGGTTTCAGGTAAAAAATCAGACCTAAAAATCCAAGTGCGACGTGTATATCACGTTGTATATCGTGTACATCTGTGTATATCACACACAAGTTTTTAAGGACGTCTATGTATATCACTTTGTATATCGTGTATACAACACAATTATTTTATGGACGCCCGTGTATATCACATTGTATATCGTATATATAACACACATTTTCATGGATATACACAGAAACACATAATATACATGAGATATCACTGATATACATAGAGATATACACGGATTACAGTTGGGGGGATGCACATGTGGAGTCGTCTTGAACTTGAGTTTTCAATCTGAAATGTGTTATATAAAGAAGGAAAATTTTAATAAATTATTTTGATATACACATTATTATTATGTTATACACTGTGATATACAAATAATATAATTATTAATTATTGATCAAAAAATAATTTTTTTTGATATAGCATGTTTAAGCAAGTTCTAAAATATAAAAATAATAAATATAATTGCGGAAGTAAATAATATTTTGGTATACAAAGAAAATTAATTTTTGGTATACACATGTCTGATGTGCTATACACTGTGATATACAAATAATACAATATTTTTATTGTGATATACATTGATATAAAGGCAACAATAACTATGTTACGACCCAAAATCCTAACCTGTCGTGATGGCGCCTATCTCAGTACTAGGCAAACTGACAACATCGATAACCCACAATTTCCTTTAAATTTAAAAACGTAACGTTTAATACAATACCAAAGATCTAGTAATTTCCGATAACCTGGTGTCACTGAGTACATGAGCATCTAATATGAGTACTAGTCTGGAAAATACGATCTGTAATAGTCTGAGACCAAATACAGTAAACAAGGAGATAGAGAAGGAGAGACAAGGTCTGCGGAACACGGCAGCTACCTCAAAAACTCCTGAAAGTCAATTGCGCGAAATGATCAACACCCGCTATGTTCAGGAACATCTGGATCTGCATACAAAGTGCAAGGTGTAGTATGAGTACAACCAACTCAGCAAGTAATAATAATAACTAAGGAACTGAAGATAATGACGAGCTACACAGTCATAGTTCACTTTCAGTAGTTCCAACAAATAATAGACATGCTTTCAAATCCGGCAGTTTAAGTCAAATCAATTTTATACAGTTCAATTTCAAGTAATCCAGATATAAATTTTTTCAGAGATTTTACAACAATGACAGATAGCAACCAACTGCAACGACAAATGTAAAGCAAGTACAGCCTCTTAGGCAACAGTCACTCAACTTATCACAACAACTCAACCACTCGGCTCTCAGCCCTCAGCACCCACACTCAATGGGTACTCGCGCTCACTGGGGGTGTGTACATACTCCGGAGGGGCTCCTACAACCCAAGCGCCATAATCTGCACGGATAACTCACGTGCGGCACGGACAACTCATGTGCTATAATATCCTGCACGGACAACTCACGTGCCATAATATCCTTACCTCACCAACAGGCCCTCGGCCTTACTCAGTCCTCAAACTCTCAAGTCTCTCGAGCTCTCAGAAATCACAAAGATCAGCCCAAACAAAGATAACATAGTATATCAATAAATATCCAGAAAGACTGAGGTATAATACCCAAGAAAAATCATGACTGTGTACAAGACATCAATTAGCAAATAATTCAACAAGTACGCGACCTCTACGGGTCTCAACAGTACTATAACATAGCCTAAGTATGATTTCTAACATGATTTATAGTCAAATTGCTTCAACACATAAAGATCATATAGCTAACAATAGATTATTCAACTTTACAGTTTCCCGGGATGGACCAAGTCATAATCTCCTCGGTGCACGCTCACACGCCCGTCACCTTGCATGTGCGCCACCTCCAAAATAATCACATGATTCCAAATTCTGGGGTTTCATACCCTCAGGACCAGATTTATAATTGTTACTTACCTCAACCCGTGTAATTCTTTATTCCGCTATTACCTTTCCATGAGAATTGGTCTCCAAAAGCCTCGTATCTAGCCATAATTAATTTGATTCAGTAAATACTAATTATTGTAATTAATTCCATAAGGAGATACTAATTTTTCCAATAAAATCCGAAATTAACTCAAAAATCGCTCGTGGGCCCCACGTATCGTAACCCGATAAAAGTTACAGAATATGAACGCTCATCCAACCACGAGTCCAACCATATAAATTTCACCAAAATCTGACACCAACTCGACCCTCAAATCTTCAATTAAAGTCTATGAAGATTTCTACCATTTTCAACCCAATCCTTACCCATTTGAACTTAACAATCTTCCCACAACCTTATTGGTATGTATATATGATACTCTACACCCAAGAATCATACTATTAATCACCCATCTTTACTCCAAACCCGAAATTGAATAATTAGGGAAAGAAATTCTTACCTCTTTGAAGCCCTAGCAAGATCCTTGTGAAATCTTCAAACCTTGAACAAGAATTGATGGATAAATAACTAAGTCTTCACTTTCTCTCTCTAAAATGCTCTCACCTCTCTCTAAAATATCAGATTTTGGCTCAAAAATGAGCTTCAAGGGATATAAATCGAAGTTGGGTCGGGTCAAAAATTAGAAAGAATGGAAGCTCCGATGCAGTTATGCGGTCGCATATGCGATCGCATAACAGGTATGCGGTCCGCATACCGGCCGCATAATTTGGCCTCCAAAGCTGGGCGTTACTGACCCGGTCTGCGGTCATTATGCGGTCTGCATACTTGTTCTGCGGTCGCATAATGCACCGCAAAATAGGTCTGCTTTCGCATAGTGCACCGCAGATTTTTCTCAAATCTTGCCCTTCTCCTGTTCCACTTTGCGACCATTATGCGGTCCGCAGAGTGATTCTGCGACCGCATAGTGGTCACAGAAATGACCTTTTTTCGACAAAATTTTTCTTTACACATCGGTGCATTGTTCAACACATCGGTGCATTGATCTACCTCGGCACCACCAAACCTTAATTTTCTTAGCAAAATTTCTCCAGGGTCGTTACACATAAGTTAACATCCGATAAACCTTTTCAACTTAAATTCTAAACCTTGGAACTAAGCGCTCCAATTCATTTCAAAACCTCACCGAACCCAAATCAATTACCCCGGCAAGCCAAATAACAACTGTAATTCACAATTTGAGCAGTAAATGGGGGAACGGGATTGTAATAGTCAAAATGACCGGCCGGATCGTTACATTCTCCCCCTCTTAAACAAACGTTCATCCTCGAACGGGCTTAGAATCATACCTGGAGTCTCAAATAGATGTGAATATTTTCTTCGCATCTCCTACTCAATCTCCCAAGTAGCTTCTCCAACTGGCTGGCCTCTCAACTGCACCTTCAACGAAGCTATGTTCTTTGATCTCAACTTTCGAACCTGCCGGTCTAAAATGGCCACCGGCTCCACATCATAAGTCAAATTACCGTCCAACTGCACTGTACTGAAATTCAAAATATGAGACGGATCCTCGACATACTTTCGGAGCATGGATACATGGAACACTGGATGAACACCTTATAGACTGGGTGGCAAGGCAAGTTCATAAGCCACTTCTCCAATTTTCTTAAGTATCTCAAAAGGCCCAATATACCGAGGGCTCAACTTGCCCTTCTTCCCGAACCTCAACACACCTTTCATGGGTGAAATCTTGAGCAGAACCTTCTCTCCAACCATGTGAACAACATCACGAACCTTCTCTCCAACCATGTGAACAACATCACGAACCTTCCTATCGGCATAACTCTTCTGTCTAGACTGTGACGTGCGAAGCCGTTCCTGAATTACTTTAACCTTCTCTAAAGAATCCTGAACCAAGTCCGTACCCAATAGTCTAACCTCACCTGGCTCAAACCAACCCACCAGAGACCGACACCGTCTCCCATATAAAGCTTTATACGGAGCCATCTGAATGCTTGACTGGTAGCTATTATTGTAAGCAAACTCCGCGGGTGGCAGAAATGGATCCCAAGAACCTCCAAAATCAATGACACAAGCGCGTAGCATATCCTCCAATATTTGAATAGTGCGCTCGGACTGTCCGTCCGTCTGAGGGTGAAATGCTGTACTCAACTGAACCTGTGTGCCCAATTCTCGCTGCACTGCCCTCCAAAACTGCGTACCCCGATCTGAAATAATGGACACCGGCACACCGTGTAGACGAACAATCTCGCGAATATAAATCCCAGCCAACCGCTCCGAAGAATAATTAGTACCAACTGGAATAAAATGAGCGGATTTGGTCAACCGATCTACAATCACCCAAACCGCATCAAACTTCCTCAATGTCCGTGGAAGCCCAACTACGAAGTTCATGGTAATACACTCCCATTTCCACTCCGGAATTTCAAGTCTCTGAAGTAATCCTCCTGGTCTCTGATGCCCGTACTTTACCTGTTGACAATTTAAACACCCAGCTACAAACCCAACTATATCTTTCTTCATTCGCCTCCACCAATAGTGCTGCCTCAAATCCTGATACATTTTCGCGGTGCCTGGATAAATAGAGTACCACGAACCGTGAGCTTCCTGGAGAATCAACTCGCGCAAACCATCTACATTAGGCACACATATCCTACCCTGCATCCGTAATACACCGTCATCTGCAATAGTGACTTCCTTGGCATCTCCGTGCTGAATCGTATCCTTAAGGACAAGCAGATGGGGATCATCATACTGGCGCTCTCTGATGCGATCATATAAAGAAGACCGAGAAACCACACAAGCCAAAACTCGATTCGGCTCGGAAACATCCAATCTAACAAACTGGTTGGCCAAAGCCTGAACATCCAATGCTAAAGGCCTCTCTACTACCGATAAGTATGCTAATCTGCCCAACTCTCCGCCTTACGACTTAAGGCATCGGCCACCACATTGGCCTTTCCAGGGTGGTAGAGAATGGTCATAATCCTTAAGCAACTCTAACCATCTTCGCTGTCGCAAATTAAGATCCTTCTATTTAAACAAATGTTGTAGACTCCGATGATTTGTATATACCTCACACTGGACACCGTACAAATAATGCCGCCAGATTTTTAAGGCATGAACAATAGCTGCTAACTCAAGATCGTGGACTGGATAATTCTTCTCATGTACCTTTAACTGTCTGGACGCATAGGCAATCACCCTACCGTCTTGCATAAGTACTGCGCCGAGACCAATACGCGATGCGTCACAATATACAGTATACGACCCTGAACCTGTAGGCAACACCAATACTGGGGCTGTAGTCAAAGCTGTCTTGAGCTTTTGAAAGCTCTTTTCACATTCATCCGACCACCTGAACTGAGTACCTTTATAGGTTAATTTAGTCATAGGCGATGCAATAGACGAGAAACCCTCCATGAAGCGACGATAATAACCGGCCAAGCAGAGAAAATTCCGAATCTCAGTAACTGAAGATGGCCTGGACCAACTTTGAACTGCCTCTATTTTCTTCGGATCCACCTTAATCCCTTTACTGGACATTATGTGTCCCAAGAATGCTATCGAACTAAGCCATAACTCACACTTAGAGAATTTGGCATAAAGTTTCTCCTCTCTCAGCCTCTGTAGTACAATACTCAAATGTCGTGCATGCTCCTCCTAACTACATGAGTACACCAGGATATCATCAATAAATACTACGATAATGAGTCAAGATATGATTGAAATACACTGTTCATCAAGTGCATGAATGCTGCTGGGGCATTGGTTAGCCCAAAAGACATCACAAGAAATTCATAGTGGCCATAACGAGTTCTAAATGTCATCTTTTGAATATCCGAATCCCAAATTTTCAACTGGTGATACCCGGATCTCAAATCAATTTTGGAGAACACCTTCGCTCCCTGAACCTTGTCAAATAAATCATCAATACGTGGCAAGGGATATTTATTTTTGATTGTAACTTTGTTCAACTGCCTATAATCGATGCACATCCGTATAGTACCATCTTTCTTTTTCACAAACAGAACCGGTGCTCCCCAAGGTGACTAACTAGGCCTAATAAAACCCTTTTCAAGGAGTTCCTGAAGTTGCTCTTTCAATTCTTTTAACTCAGCTAGTGTCATACGATACAGAGGATTAGAAATGGGCTGAGTGCCCTGCACCAAGTCAATACCGAAATTAATATCCCTGTAGGGTGGCATACCTGGCAGGTCTGCAGGAAATACATTTGGAAAGTCTCGCACGACCGGTACTGAATCAATAATAGGAGTATCTGCATCAACATCTCTCATAGAGGCCAAATATGACAAACATCCCTTTCCAACCATACGTTGGGCCTTCAAATAAGAAATTACCCTGCTAGGAACAAGATCTAGAGAACCCCTCCATTCAATCTTCGGCAACCCCGGCATCGTCAATGTCACGATTTTTGCGTGATAGTCCAGAATAGCATGACATGGAGACAACCAATCCATACCCAAAATTACACCGAAATAAACTATACCGAGTAATAAAAGATCAACCCTAGTCTCCAGTTCTCCAATAGTTACTACACACGACCGATACATACGGTCCGCATTAATAATATCACCCACCGGTGTAGATACACTAACATGTAAAACTAAGGAGTCACATGGGATATCTAGATAATGATCAAAATACGATGATACATATGAATAAGTAGAACCAGGGTCAAATAATATAGAAGCCTCCATGTGGTACACTGAAACAATACCTGTGATCACTGCATCTGAAGCAACAACATCTGGCCTGGCAGAAAAAGTATAGAATCGAGCCTGACCGCCACATGATCGGCCTCCCCCTCTTGGGCGACACCTAACTACCTGACCCCCACCCCGAGCTTGTTACATAGGTGGTGTAACTACTGGTGCTGGTGCCGTTGGTCGAGAACTCTGTTGTGGAGCCCCACTAAACAGCCTAGGACAATCTCTCTTGAAATGACCCAATTCTCCGCACTCGAAACAACCCCTCCTCTGACGAAACTGCTGCTCCTGATAACCCGAAGAATTACCTATAGAAGCCTAAGCAGACGAGGCTTGATGAGAACTCTGCGCTGGTAGTGCACTGAATGAAGACTGGCCTGAGTGAGCACTGTAAACACCGTGGCTAGCTGATACACCACGATGAACTGGACGCCCCGCCTGAGCGTGTCGGTAAGCACGGCCCCTACCACGGTAAAACTGACCCCCTGAAGGAACACCGCTGAAATCATCGGAACCACGAGGCCTCTTAGCCTCCCTTTCAACCTGCTCCTAGCTGCGAACCATCTCAATCTGATGAGCAATGTCAACAACCTCGTTGAAAGTAGCACCAGACACTCTCTCTCTAGTCATGAGTAATCGCAGCTGAAAAGTAAGGCCATCTATGAACCTCCTGATCCTTTCCTTGTCTTTAGGAATCAACCAGATAGCATGACGGGCCAATTCTGAAAATCTCATCTCATACTGCGTCACGGACATTTCACTCTAACGAAGCTGGTCAAACTATTTGCGCAGCTCCTCTCTGCGGGATTGAGGTACGAACTTCTCCAGGAATAGACTGGAAAACTGCTGCTAGGTAAGGAGTGCTGCACCGACCGGCCTACACCTCTCGTAAGACTCCCACCATCTGAAGGCAGCCCCAGAAAACTGAAAAGTAGTGAATGAGACCCCACTGGTCTCCAAAATACCCGTTGTCCGAAGAATTCACTGACACTTATCTAGAAAACCCTGAGCATCCTCTGACTCAGCACCGCTAAAAGATGGAGGTCGAAGCCTCTCAAATCTCTCAAGTCTCCTCTGCTCATCATCTGCCATAACAGGAACTACCGGAGCCTGAGCAACTGCAACCTGCTGGGCTGGTAGTGCCCCCAGTATCTGGAGTCCCTGTACTACCTGGTCTGGAGTACGGGCAATGGGGGTATGAGTACCTCCCCCGGCCTGAGAAGCGGCAGGGGTGGCCTGAGCCGAAACCACCTGAGCCAGACCAGTGCAAGCTGTTAATACCTGGGCCAAAGTCTCCTGAAGGCCTGGAATCTCAATGGGCACAACTGGTGCCTGAGCTGGACCAACTGGTGGTACTACAGGTGCTGCTCCAACTGTGGTACGAGCTATACCTCGACCTCTACCTCGACCTCGGCCTCTCGCGGCCCTAACTGGTGGCGCTGGTGGCTGACCGTCCGATCTGGTACTACGTGTTTTCACCATCTATGAGAGAATAGAATAACATAAATTTAGTTTCCGGAATCAACAATTTCGCACGACGGAACACAAGAAAGTGAAGTTTTTTTCCTACGGTTTCTGTAGCCTCTCGAAGATAAGTACATACGTCTCCGTACCGATCCGCAAGACTCTACTAAACCTACTCATGACTCGTGAGACCTATATAACCTATGCTATGATACTAACTTGTCATGACCCAAAATCCTAACCTGTCGTGATGGCGCCTATCTCAGTACTAGGCAAGCCGACAACATCAATAACCCACGATTTCCTTTAAATTTAAAAACGTAACGTTTAATACAATACCAAAGATCTAGCAATTTCTGATACAACACTCCCAAAACCTGGTGTCACTGAGTACATGAGCATATAATATGAGTACAAGTCTGGAAAATACGGTCTGTAATAGTCTGAGACCAAATACAGTAAACAAGGAGATAGAGAAGGAGAGACAAGGTCTGCGAAACACGACAGCTACCTCAAAATCTCCTGAAAGTCAACTGCGCGAAATGATCAACACCCGCTATGTTCAGGAATACCTGGATATGCACACGAAGTGCAGGGTGTAGTATGAGTACAACCAACTCAGCAAGTAACAATAATAACTAAGGAACTGAAGATAATGACGAGCTACATAGTCATAGTTCACTTTCAGTAGTTCCAGCAAAGAATAGACATGCTTTCAAATCCGGCAGTTTAAGTCAAATCAATTTTATACAGTTCAATTTCAAGTAATCCGGATATAAATTCTTTCAGATATTTTACAACAATGACAGGTAGCAACCAAGTGCAACGACAAATGTAAAGCAAGTACAACCTCTCGGGCAACAGTCACTCAACTTATCACAACAGCTCAACCACTCGACTCTCAGCCCTCCGCACTCACACCCAATGGGTACCCGCGCTCACTGGAGGTGTGAACAGACTCCGGAGGGGCTCCTACAGCCCAGGCGCCATAATCTGCACAGACAACTCATGTGCTATAATATCCTGCACGGACAACTCACGTGCCATAATATCCTTACCTCACCGACAGTCCCTCGGCCTTACTCAGTCCTCAAGCTCTCAAGTCTCTCGGGCTCTCAGAAATCAAAAAGATCAACCAAAACAAAGATAATATAGTATATCAACAAATATCCAGAAAGACTGAGGTATAATACGCAAGAAAAATTATGACTGAGTACAAGACATCAATTAGCAAATAATTCAACAAGTACGCGACCTCTACGGGTCTCAACGATACTTTAACATAGCCTAAGCATGATTTCTAACATGATTTATAGTCAAATTTCTTCAACACATAGAGATCATATAGCTAACAATAAATTATTTAACTTTACAGTTTCTCGGGACGGACCAAGTCACAATCCCCTCGGTACACGCTCACACGCCCGTCACCTAGCATGTGCGCCACCTCCAAAATAATCACATGGTACCAAAATCCGGGGTTTCAAACCCGCAGAGTTTCCTCAAATCTTGCTCTTCTCCTGTTCTACTTTGCAACCATTATGTGGCCCGCAGAGTGATTCTGCGACCGCATAGTGGTCGCAGAAATGACCTTTTTTCAACAGAATTTTTCTTTACACATCGGTGCATTGTTCAACCCAACCACGAGTCCAACCATACAAATTTCACCAAAATCCGACACCAACTCGATCCTCAAATCTTCAATTAAAGTCTATGAAGATTTCTACCATTTTCAACCCAATCCTTACCCATTTGAACTTAACAATCTTTCCACAACCTTATTGGTATGTATATATGATACTCTACGCCCAAGAATCATACTATTAATCACCCATCTTTACTCCAAACCCGAAATTGAAGAATTAGGGAAAGAAATTCTTACCTCTTTGAAGTCCTAGCAAGATCCTTGTGAAATCTTCAAACCTTGAATAAGAATTGATGGATAAATCACTAAGTCTTCACTTTCTCTCTAAAATGCTCTCACCTCTCTCTAAAATATCAGATTTTAGCTCAAAAATGAGCTTCAAGGGCTATAAATCGAAGTTGGGTCGGGTCAAAAATTAGAAAGAACGGGATTGCAATAGTCAAAACGATCGGTCGGGTCGTTACAAACTATATATATAATTTTATATTATCGATATACAAAGAATAATATTATTTATATACAAAGAGTGAAAATAAAATTTTAATATACATGTTGATATAGACAAAGAAGAAAACAAAAGTTGTGATATGCATATTATTATTGTGATATACATTTATTGGCTATTTGATGCCAATATATATAACTAGGGCTATTTTTTGCCAATTATATGGGTATGTTGTTATGCCATGCCAAAATCCCTTTTCCTATTTAGAAAGTTTAGATACTACTCTTGATGTACCCACTAATGGGCCTACAAGCCCAAATATAACTACCACTCTTTTATTGGACTCACTAGAGGCCCACAAAGTTAAAGCACAACAACAAGGTCATGTAAAGACCTTCGATAAGCCCACTACCCCACCATTCATTAAACTAGGGACAACTCCACAGGATATGGACCTCAATTCCCCAAGCCTACACACCAAACCTAGTACTCCCACTACAGCTCATGCACAAATGGATATAACAACACCATTTTCAGTAACCCTTACAACTAGCCTAAGTGGAAACTTACCCAACTCTTTAGCTGACAACTCAGCCAACAACTCTGACATTATATCCACACACTCGATCTTCTCTGAGTTCTCCGTCGTCTCTTTGCATGCCACCCCTCTCCTCCAATGACCAACGAGACTACACAAAACACACACAAAGACTCTCTTACTCTAATGGAACATCATAATTCCTTTTTCATGTGAAGCCCTATTATTAACCTGCAACCCTACGCCAACCATTACACCCACAAACATAACTTTCTCTACCCCAACCCTAGATACAAACATAACCTCTACAACCGACTTACACAAGTCATTACCTTCACAGGATCTCCACTCAAACCCTTCTATATCAATATACCCACAATCAAGCACAAATGCAACGACCCTAGTATACATCCATCTGGAAGAGAAATCACAACAACAATCAATATTTCCACTTCCCACGTCTAACAATGAATGGTCCTCCCCCATCCAAATCTGACAACCCCTCTCATCTACACCTCCCAAACTCCTCCACTGGATTACCCACTCCAGTCATGGTTCGATATGGGCCTACAGGGTTATGCCTCGATCTTCACACTGGAACTCAACCACCAAGAAGTTATACTTCTTGTTCAGAACCAAGTCCACTTAGCGGAGATATTAACAGAGGGCATGTTCTTGGGAATAGAGGCGTATGCTCAGAGTCAATTGTACTCAACAGAGATCCCTCTCATTTTGGACCAACACAGGACCTCTGCCTCCACGCCAACAACATGGGCACAACCAGCATCTCCGCCAGTCCACACTCTCACTCAGACTATGGGGTTGCTCCCATTTTATCCACCACATCACACATGGATGGTTTATTCCCCGTGGTTCTAACACATGAGGTCTTTCACACCACCACAACATCCCATGTCCCCGACAAACACCCAGGAACCATTGTTTCCCATGCACAATCCACCCAACACTCCACCTCCATCTCCCAACGCACTAAGCGATCAGAATCGATTAGAACTAGCACAAATAATGGAGGAGATGAGGGAAACAAGGACAAAGTTTGTGTGGATAAAGGGAATTTATCTCTACAGCCTCAAAGAGCAGTACGCAAAAAAGTTCATTCTCAAATGCCCCCCAGAACTAATATCATGCAGTCTAAATTTCAGGGAGACCACAAAACAGGAAGTGGGGAAATATGCCATGGTCGTAATCCCAACACTTCGACAGACCAGCTCAATGAACTCTCAAGTTCATATGACACATCCCCATCCCTTGGGAGAGAGGACTGACTCCACTGACAACACAACTCACACACAATCCATAATGAATCTCATAGTATGGAATTGTAGAGGATCACAGAATACGGAATTTAGGCGACAATTCCGATCACTCCTAGATCACTATAGTCCTGTTCTAGTAGTTCTCTTGGAAACTCATATGCATGATCACAATGTTCTTAAGAATGATTTCAACTTCTCAAATATGTCCCAAGTATCTGCACAAGGTCTCTCCGGTGGTATAGTTATCATGTGGCATGGTGATCTAGTTACAGTTGAGGAAATCAGCATGACCGCACATGAGATACACTGCATGATCCAAATATGGCCTAACCCTACTAAGTGGTTATTTTTATCAATCTATGCTCATAACTCTGCTACTTCCCGTAATATACTTAGGCATAACTTAAAATGTATCCACGATTCCTATAGGGGCCCTTGGTTAGTCGGGGGGATTTTAATGAAGTAATTATAGCCACTGAAAAATTTGGTGGTAACCCTATTAGTAATAGAAGGGCTGATTCTTTCAATCAGTGTATTAATTACTGTAACATACTAGACTTGGGCTTCAAGGATAGTCGATATACTTGGACAAACAAACTGAGACATGGTCACACTATTCTAGAAAGACTAGATTGGCTTTTAGCTAATTATGATTGGCTAAACCTCTTTCCTGAAGCAATGGTACAACATCTCCCTCGTAACTATTCGGATCACTGCCCCTTACTTGTAACACTAAAACCTAATAAAATACCTAAGCAGCGCATCTTCAGATTTGAAGCAATTTGGACAACTCATCCTACCTTCCACAATTTAGTACAGAACTTGTGGAAAAATACATCTTCATTAATAGAGGCTACTAAGAATTTCCAAAATAATGTTACGTACAGGAATAAACATACTTTTGGTGACATTTTTTTCTAGAAAGCGTAAATTACTGGCAAGAATTAATGGGATACAATCTTCAATACATTACCCAACAAGTAGGTTTTTACAAAATTTAGAGATTCAACTCTCTCACGAATTTAGTAGGGTACTAAAATTAGAGGCAGACTTTTGGAAATTAAAATCACGTATCAATTGGCTAAATGAAGGCGATGCTAACATAAAATTCTTCCACATGACTACTTTATAATGGCGTAGATGTAACCGTATCAGCGCACTCAAGGACAGTGTGGGAAATTGGTCATTTGATCCCATCGAAATTCAGCAGCATATTTTCAACTATTATACTCAATTATTTACCATAACACAATCATTTACTATTAACAACCACCCTACTTCTGATACAACTTCTTTATTAACAACCACATATCAAAATAAGTTAGCTCCACAATTGACCCTTCCAGAAAAAATCCAAGCCTTCAATTCTTTTAAACCTTTTAAAGCATCGGGCCCAGATGGCTTATACCCATATTTCTTTTAAAAATATTGAAAAGAGGTAGGCAAGTCTGTGGTTCTTCTATGCCAAACAGCTTTCAAAGAAAGTCCTATTCCATCGGACATCAACAAAACATACTTGTGCCTAATACCCAAAATAAAGAACGCAACCTCCATTACCCAATTCCGTCCAATTAGTCTTTGTAATACCATTTATAAACTTATCACAAAAATAATTGTGATCTGTCTCAAACCTTTTTCACATAAAATTATAGGCCCCACACAATATAGCTTCCAATAAGGGAAGAGAGCTTCAGATAATGCAATCCTTGTCCAAGAACTTCTTACCCATTTCCAAAAAAAGAGAAAGGGAAACACAAGTCACATGCTTCTGAAACTGGACCTTCAAAAAGCTTTCGATAAATTAGAATGGTCTTTTATCAAAAATACACTCCACTATTTCAACTTACAAAGCACACTCATATCCCTAATAATGTCTTGTATTACAACTGCATCTATATCTATCTTGATCAATGGCACACGAACAAACTTCTTCCAACCCTCAACGGGTATACGACAAGGGGACAAACTATCCCCATATATCTTTATTATGTGTATGGAACGCCTATCTCACACCATCTTTCAGTCAGTAGATTACCTTCTATGGAAACCCATACAATTATCAAAAAATGGCCCACAATTATCGCATTTATTTTTGCTGACGATATCATTCTCCTTTCTAAAGTAACAAAAATAAGTTGTCACACCATCATTGACACTCTTAATGACTTTACTACTCTTTCAGGCCAAACTATAAACTTCCAAAAGTAAAAAATCTTCTTCTACAAAAATTGTACCACTACTGATAAAAACTACATCCTCTCTTGCTTTAACATGAATGAGGGAACGATCTTTGGGAAATATTTAGGTTTTCCCATGTTTCAGAAAAAGGCCAATAAATCCAATTTTAAATTCTTTTTGGACAAATTCAAAGCAAGACTTACTGACTGGAAAACTAATTTTCTTTCCCTAGCGGGAAGAACAACTCTTATTAAATCTACAGTCACTACCCTTCCCAATCATATTATGCAATACATTTCCATCCCACGATCTATAATTCACAAAATGGAATAGTACATCCGCAACTTCCTATGGGGTACGACTGACCTAAAAAGAAAAATTTACTTGGTGAATTGGCAAAAAATCACTGCTACCAGAGACTTTGGAGGGCTTGGAATACATCGCTTGGCTATAAAAAATAATACTCTACTAGCTAGCCTCTCTTGGAGACTTTTTCAATCACCCACCCAACTTTGAGCAACCACCCTCTTACATAAATATAACAAGACTTCCCTTACCCGATAAGGTCATTATAATACATGGAAAAAGATCCTTTAAGGTTGGACACATTGTCAACTAGGTATACAATGAAAAATTAGTAGCACTTCTAATATTAAATACTGGACAGATATCTGGCTCGCACCAGCTATCACGATAAGATCTCTAATATCAGGCCATTTGCCTTTAAACCATCTAAACAACACTATATCTACTTACAAGACTAACAATGATTGGGATTGGGGAAAATGTCCATTTGATATCTCTGAAAATATAAAGAGCTTAATTAATAGACTTCATATGCATGTTTACACACACACTTTGGATACTATCTATTGGGGATTAATACCTCATGGTCAATTTAAAGTCAAATCAATATATAATTCCCTATTAGACTACTGACTACCCAGCCCAATACATACATCCACATTTACATTGATTTGGAAAATTCCGGTAACTCTAAAAATTAAATCATTTTTGTGGCTACTCATGCATGATCGTCTCCCTACACGTCGATACTTGCATCGTATTGGTATAATTCCAGATAATCTTTGCCAAATTTGTAAAAACGATACTGAATAACTGAATCACATCTTTCTACATTGTACAAATGTACAAATCTTGTGGACGCAACTAGGACTAAACCATATTATTAACTCTATCAATAGAATTTCAAGACCCTCACAGTGGTTATTTCCTCTATTCCACAATACAAAAAATCGCATGCGTCATAAAATTAACCAACAAACTTTCCTCTCCTTTACATTGTAGAACATTTGGCTTACTCGAAATGACAACAACTTTAATAACCTTGAACGCCCTACATACCCCCAAACACATCAATGACCAAGCTCTTAAATTTACGTACATGGCCAGCAAACTAAAAATAAATTGCAAACCCCTACTACTGCCTCTAAAATGGATTCCTCCCAAACCAAACTATTTCAAATTAAACACGGATGGAGCATCGTCGGTAGCTACCGCCAAAGCAGGTGTGGGAGGGCTCATTCGTGATTCCCAAGGGAATTGGATCATCAGATTTGCAGGGAATATCTCACCCACTAACAACGTACATGCGTAATTACAAGCACTCTTTCTTGAGTTGGAGTTAGCAAATCATCATCGGTTGGTTCCACTGGAAGTTAACGTGGATGCATCGGAGGTATTAACAATTATTAGGAATGACAACAAGCATTACACTAATCTTATTTCTGACTGCAGGCACCTCCTGGACCAGTTGCATAATGCAACAATCACATATATCTACAGAGGGAAGAATGGGGTGGCAGATAGATTATCCAAGAAAGGTTGTTCGATGGAACCAACTATGTCACAAACTGTTTTTGCATCGCCACCGGTTTTTGTTAGCAACATCTTATAACATGATCAAGCAGGAGGAATACAATATAGGCAGGTCAAACCAACGACAGATGCACAGGCCCTACACATGGAAACTACAACAACACTTTTTGATGCACACAACGATGGACCTGCATCTACAGAAGCCAATGGAGTTACTATAGTAGAGAACTTTGTATTAACTAGTAATCAGCATTTAGTTTGTACAAACTTACCTCCTGATCCTACTTTTAATAGTCAACAAACTAGCTCTCCTAATATGATGCACTATACGCATCACCCCCTCTGTAGAACTAGCTTTTAATAGTTAATGCAATATTATCTTTCGTACCAAAAAAAAAGTCAGTTTGTTCGAGTTATTTATTAGCTTGAAATAAGTTATAAGTTGTGCCAGCAAGTGCGAGCAACATGCAATATATAAACAAGAAGATATAATGGTTTAAGTTATAAGACGGTGTATAATTTTTATAATACATTAAGTTAATAAACTATAAATATTGCACGGGGCGCCCTATTTGGTCGCCCCCATTTAATCTATACCCACTTTTTAAAAATGTTTTAACTTGTACCCGCTTTTAAAATAATTTCAGGCATCTTTCTCCTCCTTCGTTTTCTACTTCTCTTCCTCCTTCTTCTTCTTCTTCTTCTTCGTGTGACAATGATTTTATATGATGGTTGTGAACATATTTTAATGTAGTTTATGATGTTTTACAATGGTGAGCTGTTATGATACTTTATTTTTTGCTATTGCTTAGGGTTTCTTCTTCTTCTTCTTCTTCTTTTTCTTAATTGCAAAATGGGTTCATTAGATTTATTGTTGTTTTGATAAATTGATGATTGGGGTTTGTTCCTGATGATATTTGGAGGTTATGTTTCGAATTTGAGCTCATTTGGAGTAGATTTAGGTATTAAATCGTAAATTGGATTGTTATAATTCGAAGAACAAATTTATGTTTCTAGGCAATTTGCACTTCAAGCCTATTTGGCCTTAAGTGCATAAAAACATTGGTTGCACTTCAGACCTTTTAGCCTTAAGTGCATCTGAAGTGCAAATTTTCACTTCAGACTTATTGACCTTAAGTGCATCTGAAGTGCAATTTTTCATTTCAAACTTATTAGTCATTGGTTGCACTTCAGAGCTGAAGTTTGTGTGCAGACTTAGAACTTCAGCTCTAAGAATGCTGAAGTTAAGCAAATATAAACAAAAACTTCAGCTCCTAAAATGTTAAAATTCAGCAAATACAAAACAAACTTCAACCCTAGAATGCTGAAGTTCAGCAATTACAAAACAAACTTCAGCTCCTAGAATGCTGAAGTTCAGCAATTAAAAAATAAACTTCAGCTCCTAGAATGCTGAAGTTCGGCAATTACAAAACAAAAAACTTCAGCCAAAATATGTTGTAGTTTTATTGAGCTGAAGTTTGCCATTGCACTATGAACTGAAGTTTGCGTGATTGCCTTTCAAGTCAGGCCAAACTTCAGGCAAAAATATCTGAAGTTTTGCTACACTTCAGGCAAAACATTCTGAAGTTCAAACTTCAGACATAAATTTTTGCTACTTCAGGCCTGTATGTCTGAAGTTACCTGAAAAGTGGGTATGCTTGTAATTTTTCTTGCAAAGCGGGTATAAGTTAAAAGTTGACCCAAAAACTGGGTATAGATATAAATGCCCCTAATAAATTGAGTTAATTTACCTATATATAATAAGAGTACCCCATCAAAAGTTTCTAATAGTAACATTGAAATAAAACGTCACTAATTTTAGTACATATTGCTAATTAAATTATGCTACTAGCAGTGCCAAAAAAATAATGTGTCTTGTGTATAGAAATTTAAGGATTTAAGTTGTATGTAATGACCGTATAAGAATTTCTTTTAGGAATTTTAATTTATAATAGCAGGTTAATTATAGCTTTTGTAGATCATCAATTAATGTTTAACCAAAAAATTACATGTAATTACCTAATAAATAAGTTGTTTGACCAAAAGGTATGACTTTCGGCTAAAAGAGTTAAGTTTGTATAATAATGGGTTAAACCTAGTTAAAAATAATATCTCTAGATGTGAGTTCAGAAAACGTGAGTAACATTAGACAGATCAGGAAATGTGTTGAGTATAACATACATTGATTATTCTAAAAAGTATGAGCAATAATGGGGACAGAACTAACAATAAATAACATTAAATGTCATTTAAGTAAATAGAAAAAGTGGTTCACCCAATAAAGGATGATCTAGATGATTGTCCCTCCTGACAATGATGAATGACAGTTAAATCCTCGAATGTTCGTTATTCTCGGATCTGATGGAAAAATGTAGGATAATATAAACAAGATTCTTGATGAAAAAGTAGTGTTTGTATCTTTATAAGAGAGAGAGAGAATCTTTTATCAAAAGTCTATTCTTATCAAAATGAATGTTGTGTCTCCTACTTTACTGTCTCTTTTTCTATATATATATATGAGAGATACCCCTAACATACCCTAATAATACAAGTGCAGAGAATATCCACAAGAATATTCTCTTTAATGTCCCATTTTGAAAACTAGCCACTGCAGTATTTTAGGCCTACAACCACCCCTAAGAAGTGTGGCCTAAGATGCCTAGAAGTGTAGCATTTTGTCAAAGGCAACACTTTACGGATTTAGGCAACGCCTTTTGGGATGGCCTAAAGTACCGTAACCTTTGACTATTGGCCACGCTTTGTAGGTGTTGCCTTAGAAGCCACGCTTTAAAAGTGTGGCCGATACGGTACAAAGGACACGCTTATATTTTCTCATATAGCCACGCTTTTATGACATAAGGCTACACATTTGAAGCGGGATCTTTGTCATGTTATAGACTACGCTTTTAAACTGTGGCTTCTAGAGCAACATTTATCATTAACAACACCAGATTGACAATCCCTATGGCCACACTTTCTAAGCGTAGCAATTGTCTACACTACGAAGTAATTTTTTAAATATTTATAGTAGCCACAATTTTGTGGTTAAAAAATTATATTTGTTTATATTAAATTTTGTCCATATTTATTTCTAGTATATATATATATATATATATATATATATATATATATATATATATATATATATATATATATATATATATATATATATATATATATATTATGATCTCAAGCATTAAATTAGATCATAAGTAACAGAATAAAAATAATTCAAATGCATATACTTGAAATAAACTTCAACAAAGAAACGTACTTTGCGTACTATCTATAGTAATAAAGCACTGTTGGTTCAAGAAGTTCACTAGCAAAGACCTCTACAAAATCAAATGTATTCATATTTATAGTATCAATATAAAATTAAAATAAACATCATAATTGTTCAAAAGGTCTTCACCATTCAACTTAATGAATCAAATTGATTTGTGGCCATCATTTCCAATTGCATCACCCGTATTTTCCTACACATTCAAAATAAAATTAAAACTTAGAAAGAAACAAATATATAGTATGCATTGGTTATATCTTACTAAGAACTAATGAGATTTTATTTCACTACTATAGCATAACAATGTCAAACACAAAAAAGATATACAAGTGAAAGAGAAGCAAAAATGTGAATTAACATATATTTTACCTATCTCCTTCTATAATCGAAACAATCACTTAATTTAATAACAAAGTAAAAGGGTCAAATATACCCCTCTACTTTCAAATATTGTCTATATTTTATCTTCGTTATACTATCCGATCAAATTTACCCTGACCATTATACTATTTGGTGAAATATAAATACCTTTTCAAGACTCGGGCATGAGTTGAGCCAGAAGAATGTGGTAGATTATGGCCTCTCATAGCTCGTTGTCACGACCCAAAATCCAACAAGTCGTGATGGCACCTAACCCATCCCGTTAGGTAAGCCAATTTCCAACTAACCAATTTCAATAATAATTATTAAAGCAATTTAAGTGAATAAAGATCCTGATCTTATACAATCCCCAAGAACTGGTAGTACAAATCATGAGCTTCTAAGAATAGAGTATACAAAGCGAAAATGAAATAAATACATAGTCTGTTTGAATAATACATAAACAGAGCTTTTATAAATCTAAGGTTACCCTGAACAAGAGGAAGCTACAATAAGAACGCAAGTACATCTTCAAATCCTGCAACCATCGAGCACATCATCAACAACAGCCAGCATCTGCACGAAATGTGCAGAAGTGTAGTATCAGTACAACCGACCCCATGTACTGAGTAAGTAACAAACCTAGCTGTAGGTTGAAAGTGGTGACGAGCTTCCACCAAGGTCGGGTCCAAAACCAATAGTCCACAACAATCCATAAAAACATAAAGAAAATAATACCAGAAGCAACTCAGGGATAAAATACTCAGCCAAATAATGATTTCAAAAATAGTAGTTCTTTCTTTCAAATACATCAGTGAAAACCCAAATCGTTTGCCGAAGTTGCCAATAATATGAATAGTTTGAAAACAATAAATTTCTCCAAAAATATTTTCAATAATGAATAATATGTTTCATTTTCCTTCCGGATAACCCGTGTAAAACAAATGCATCACTATGCCCATCTGTCAAAATGTGTGAGAAATCATGAATGATGTGATGTTGTACAACATGAGAAAAAATACATCTCTATGCATGTATGTCATGTGTGCATGCCAAAGCGATGCCACTCAGTGACAAAATCATAAACAGCCCCTCGGGCAGAACATCACTCATATACAGCCCCTCGGGCAAACCTCGGAGTCACTTGTGCCACTCGGGCATACCTCACAATCACTCTTGCCACTCGGGCATATCTCACAATCACTCATGCCTCCCAGTCACTCAGCACTCGCATTCAGTAGATACCTGCGCTCACTGGGAGTGTGTATAGACTCCGGAGGGGCTCCTACAGCCCAAACTCTATAATCTGCACGGACAACTCACGTGCTATAATATCATATCAGAATCCGCACGGACAACTCACATGCCGTAATAAGCCAATAAGGCCTGCTGCAGGCGGGCAACCCCGATCCATATAATAGTAATAATATATATAAAACCAACATGGCCTGCTGCGACGTGCAGCCCGATCCCAAAATATCCTCACAAATTAGGCCCTCGGCCTCACTCAGTCATCAATCTCTCCAGTCTCTTGGGCTCACAATGTCATGAAAAATAGTCCAAAAATGATGATATGATGTATCAATAAATAATAACAGAGACTAAGATATGATATGCAATGAAATGAATATGACTGAGTATGAATTTTCAATTTAAACAAATAATTCACAGTAATATGACCTTTGTGGGTCCCAATAATATTGGCACATAGCCTCAGCATGATTTTTAATATGCTTTTCAGCTTAATTTCTCTAACTCATAAAACGCATGAAAAATGCCAAGATCATTTAACTACAAAATTCCACAGAAATAATTATGTCACAATTTTTATAGTACACGCCCACACGCCAGTCACCTAGAATGTGCGTCACCTCCCAACAATTCAGGAAATACATATATTCAGGGTTCATACTCTCAACTCCAAGATTAGAAGAGTTACTTACCTCGGACAAGCCAAATTCAATGTCGAGCAAGCTAAGCAATGCTCCAGAAATTCCAGTCTGCGCATATCAACTTCCAAACGGCTCGAATCTAGTCACAATAATTTGACTCAGTCCACAAAATTTATAAGAATTAATTCCATATCAAAACGCTAATATTTTCCATAAAATCCGAAATTACGCCCCCAAAAATCACCAGTGGGGCCCACGTCTCGAAATCCGATGAAACTCACAAAATACGACAACCCATCCAATTACAAGTTCAACCATACTAATTTCACTCAAATTCGACTCCAAATCGGTATTCAAACTTGAAAAGTTCATTTTGTGACATTATAAAAATTTTCTTCTATTTCTGTTGAAGATTCAATAATCTTACACCAAAAAGGAAGATAAATTCATGGAATATAATCACAAGGGAGTTAAGAACACTTACCCCAAGTTGTGTGGAAAATTTCCTCTCCAAAATCGCCCAACCCGAGCTCCAAAATACGAAAATGGGTGAAAATGTTGAACCCTCGAATTTAAGGTTCTGCCCCAGCGATTTCCGAATCTACGGACAATATTTGCGCACCTGCGCATCCGCTTGTGCAAGCAAAACGTCGCATTTGCGGACTCCACTCTCCTGCCCAGTTTCCGCTTCTGCGCCCGTTCGTCCGCACCTGCGTGCCCTCTGCCCGCATCTGCGCTCCTTCTCACGCAGGTGCGATTGTGTAACTGTTAAGCTCCTTCCGCACATGCGAGCCTCGCTTCAGCGCACCCCTGCTCGCACTTGCGAGCTCGCACCTGCGACTACTTTTCCGCAGGTGCGATTACACCAGAAGGCTTCAGTTCCAGCAGTCTTCCAAATTCAAAAATTATTCCGTTAACCATTCGAAACTCACTGGAGGCCCTCGGGTCCCCGTCTGAACATACCAACAAGTTCCATAACATAACACGGACCTACTCGAGGCCTCAAATCATACCTAACAACCTCAAAAATATGAACTACACACGGATTCAAGCCTAATAAATTTTTAAATTTCCAAATTCTACAAACGACGCCGAAACCTATCAAATCACGTCCGATTGACCTCAAATTTTGCACACAAGTCATATTTCACATTACACGCCTATTCAAATTTCCAGAATCGGATTCTGACCCCGATATCAAAAAGTAAAACCCCCGGTCAAACTTCCCAAAAATTCGACTTTCGGCAATTCAAGCCAATTTCCACTATGGACCTCCAAATAATTTTCCGGACATTCTCCTAAGTCCAAAATCACCATACGGAGCTATTGAAATCATCAAAATTCGAATCCGAGTTCGTTTACACATAAGTCCGCATCCGGTCACTATTTTAACTTAAGCTTTAAACTTTGGAAATAAATATTTCAATTTATTCCAAAACCTCACTGGACCCGAACCAATTACCCCGGCAATCCACACAACAACTATAAAGTAAAATTTGAGAAGTAAATGGGGAAACAGGATTGTAATACTAAAAACGACCGGCCGGGTCGTTACATTCTTCCCCACTTAAACATACGTTTGTCCTCGAACGTGCCAAGAGTTGTTTCCAAGCCATCAAATCACTGTTCCATCTTACCACACACGTACTCAGAGTGAACCCACGTCACCCTATCCCACATAAGGCTTGACTACACAATGCAACTAAAAATTATTAATTTAACCTTAGCCCATAAACCTTGGAGTTTAATTTCCAACCTTTAAAATTTCTTTCAAGACACAAATCTTACATTTACACACCGTATAAGTCCGAACAAGTTACATCGAGCTATAAATATAACCACGAATATAATCAACCAACATATTACACAACTCGCATGCTCGTAGAATCATTCCTGATCGCAGTGACTACTCCAAAACCAACCGCATACTAGTATTAAACCCGAATCGAACCAAACCTCATCCCAAAACCTTCGTACACTGTTGATGATAAAAGAAACACGCAGAATCTCGTAACCCCTTATCAGACCAACAAGTCATGGAGATCTCTCGCCCCAACCAGAACCATAATCATTTTCTGAGCCGACTTTCAATATTATACTCCCGAATATATCGAACTTAAACCTGATAGTTCCCATTCCAGGTCCAATGACCTTCTATTACTAAACATAACTGTTCCACAGACATACCGCACCAATATAAATCGGAGCCACAACCCATGCCATCCGTGCAACAATACGCAACATTCAAATGTACCCAGTCATGGAAAATGACTCAAATGAGAGAATTGCCCCCACCAGATTAACAAGTACCGCCACAACAAAACACTGAAAATTCATCATACACCGTAGAACCATCACCCGATTCTAACACGAGGTTCATGTTATATACTCTGAGCCACCCTGTTGCGAATTAATAACGACGGAGAGGCAAATGACAAAAATACAATTACGCTATTACGCTATCGATCATGCAATACACCAAGTACTCATCACACTCAAATTTTGCTATAAAGCTCAAATAGAACTGCACCATCTGTGCATATAACCAATGAATCACAACTCCTCGTAGCATAAAGGAGTAACTCACGGATCATTTGAGAACACAAATAAGTTCAACATCAATCGAATGACACATCCCTCAATAATAGCAGTATGAGGCCAACCATTCCGACTCGGTGTAGAATACACATCTTAGTTAGGCCTGCCTATGGAACCCAAAATCAACTCGGGTTACCCACAAATAGATAAAAATCCCTCCGAAAATCCATAATGACTGAATCATAACATATTTCATCATCCGGCTAGCTCCGGCCACAACTTCACAGTTCACAACTATGAAACAATCTGCTCCTCGGAACTCCCAATCTCCAAATCCATAGAACACGCGAATCACCATATTTGATTCCATCTCCACCGTCCGAATGCCTAACACCTCTCTCATACACGATCATCCCACGAGAAATACTTTAAAAGTTCTTCCGTGCCACTTGACAAAATTTAAATATCAGCAGTCTATCAACCATGTGAGTACCGCAATAATAATTTATACATCCGTAAGTCAAAATATAATGCGCCTTCTGAAATCTGCCCCTTTCTCATACAATACCAAGTAGTAATAGTATTCATCTAGTTATTTGAAACCGTCCATGTTGTCTAACATTCGTTACCTTCTCTTCAAGACTGTACTGCCACCTTGTACATGAAAATCTAGCTTTCGTACAATACATAACATCTATCAATAATTTACATACCATTTTAGTTAGAAATCTTTCTCTTGCTTCTTTCCAAGAGGAAATCACAATACACAACATGTTCTCCACACCTGTAGAAACCATCAAGAATACACTTTGGAATCCATTTGCACATAATCAAGCCCTTAAAACTAAATTCCTCTAACTCGACCAAGCCACGCAGGTCGCCAAGTCCAGGTGTATTGCCACAAAGCACCTGTAGAAAACCCCCACATCATAAGCACCCAAAGAACCGATCATATCCATTACCATACTGATCCAACCTACTACCCAGTTGTCCTATTTTCTCTGAGTCCCTTCCGAATATGTCTTCAGATTGATACTTCTTCTTGCTAAAATACCATGATCTTTAACCACAACGCACCCTACAGACCTTAGCATAGAACCACAATGCGCTACGACCCATAAGCAATTGTATTCTTCTTAAGCACCTTCAAAAATACCACAACTATAACACTCACTCTGAGAATACATTATGTGAATTTGAAATTTCTCTTCTTACCTTCCTTACACAAAAATGTAGAATCCATAGTCATATAGAATTTCCGCAAGTTCAGGCACCATCAAACGCAAATCTCGGGTTTTTATCCATACATAAGTCCGGAAACATTCTCAATTGCTATATATAATTCTCAAACCCTCTGGAATTTTCTAGGGAGTCACCCACTTTGCTCACATCTAATTGCAACGCCTAAATGGGCCAAAAGACGCGTGCCCCATTAGCACCACAACACTCAAAGAAGTAACTCTATTTTAACACCATATACCAAATTCATACTTCGTGCGCACTACATCATTCACCAATAACAACTCACTCATTCCACGGTTTTCCATATACTCATCCGTGCAATATAATCCGTAACCAGAAAATTTCCTTATTCGAGTCATTTTCGAACTCCACCTCTACAAGTCATCATTGATTCCCAAGTACCCAAATAAAATTTGACACATATCCATGAATTGATTTGTCTATAGCAGGCTCCCCCACTTGGCTCAAAGCCATAGATTAAAACACTCCATAATTCATAATACCCATACCTTATTACTGTCATAATACAGTAGTCAGTGCCACAAAATTCTTCTCAAGCTCATGCAACGCCAACCATAAAAATACCCCAAATCATCCGCTAAGATCGCAATCATTCTCTTGATACTCAGGTCGACTTTCTCAGCCAAATTCAAATTCAAAGCTCCACACATACGCCCTACTGGCAGAAAAGAAACCCTTCATTCATATTACAAGGAACATACCTATGTAGATTACTCTCCAGGAGATAACCCACCTCCCTAGCCTCAAATTGGCATCTTGTTATATCTTTTCGCAACCATAATTTCTACGCAATCACTAAATCTTTCTGAGTCCAAACTCGTTAACCAGACCTGAGAGTTTAATTTGTCCCACAATTTAACACGTGAAAGATCTTTCAAAACATTCACACTCGAGACTGTACGTCACATCAAATCAAAAATCAAGCATCTAATGGCCCTCCCTTTACACATGAAGGAAACACTTCTCGTTATGTTCAAATCGTCTTAACACATCCCGCGGTCACATCATACCCATCATACCGCCATTTCACCGCTCATCAAGACACAAATTTCACTGTAGGGTCATCACCGGACATATGAGTCCAATTGTACAAATTACAACTGAAGCTACCGAGCTTAAGCTGCGACCTAAACCTGGCCTCAAGTCCCCCAGACTTGCTCATCACCAAAATATAGAATACTCATCTCGAACTTTATTCATGGAATCACAAGCCGGCGATGCACAGCTGATACTGAGTGCTCATGTGCGCATACGAATACGTGGAAGGAATTCAAAGAGTTTATGTCTCAAGCTGAATCAATCTTGCACGATAAGGAAAGAAAAATGGGAAGTATATATCCTAAATTCCCTGTAGACTCTCGAAGATAAGTATGGATGTCATCATACCGATCCGCAAGACTCTACTATACACTTGCTCATGACTTGTAGAACCTATGAACCTAGAGCTCTGATAGCTCGTTGTCACGACCCAAAATCCAACTAGTGTGATGGCACCTAACCCATCCCGTTACAAGCTCATCCAACTAACCAATTTCAATAATAATTATTAAAGCAATTTAAGTGAATAAAAATCCTGATCTTATACAATTCCCAAGAACTGGTAGTACAAATCATGAGCTTCTAAGAATAGAGTATACAAAGCGAAAATGAAATAAATACATAGTCTGTTTGAATAATACATAAACAGAGCTTTTATAAATCTAAGGCTACCCTGAACAAGAGGAAGCTACAATAAGAACGCAAGTACATCTTCAAATCCTGCAACCATCGAGCACATCATCAACAACAGCCAGCATCTGCACGAAATGTGCAGAAGTGTAGTATCAGTACAACCGACCCCATGTACTGAGTAAGTAACAAACCTAGATGTAGGTTGAAAGTAGTGACGAGCTTCCACCAAGATCGGGTCCAAAACCAATAGTCCACAACAATCCATAAAAACATAAAGAAAATAATACCAGAAGCAACTCAGGGATAAAATACTCAGCCAAATAATGATTTCAAAAATAGTAGTTCTTTCTTTCAAATACATCAGTGAAAACCCAAATCGTTTGCCGAAGTTGCCAATAATATGAATAGTTTGAAAACAATAAATTTCTCCAAAAATATTTTCAATAATGAATAATATGTTTCATTTTCCTTCCGGATAACCCGTGTAAAACAAATGCATCACTATGCCCATCTGTCAAAATGTGTGAGAAATCATGAATGATGTGATGTTGTACAGCACGAGGAAAAATACATCTCTATGCCTGTATGTCATGTGTGCATGCCAAAGCAATACCACTCAGTGAAAAAATCATAAACAGCCCCTCGGGCAGAACATCACTCATATACAGCCCCTCGGACAAACCTCACAGTCACTCGTGCCACTCGGGCATACCCCACAATCACTTTTGCCACTCAGGCATACCTCACAATCACTCATGCCTCCCAGTCACTCAGCACTCGGCACTCGTACTCAGTAGGTACCTACGCTTATTGAGAGTGTGTACAGACTGCGGAGGGGCTCCTAGAGCCCAAGCACTATAATCTGCACGAACAACTCACGTGCTATAATATCATATCAGAATCTGCACGGACAACTCACATGCCATAATAAGACAATAAGGCATGCTGCTGGCGGGCAGCCCCGATCCATATAATAGTAATAATATATATATAAAGCCAACATGGCATGCTGCGACGTGCAGCCCGATCCCAAAATATCCTCACAAATTAGGCACTCGGCCTCACTCAGTCATCAATCTCTCCAGTCTCTTGGGCTCACAATGTCATGAAAAATAGCCCAAAAATGATGATATGATGTATCGATAAATAATAATAATAGAGACTGAGATATGATATGCAATGAAATGAATATGACTGAGTATGAATTTTTAATTTAAACAAATAATTCACAGTAATATGACCTATGTGGTTCCCAATAATACTGGCACATGGCCTCAACATGATTTTTAATATGTTTTTCAGCTTAATTTCTCTAACTCATAAAACGCATGGAAACAATTATGTCACAATTTCTATAGTACACGCCCACACGCCCGTCACCTAGAATGTGCGTCACCTCCCAACAATTCACGAAATACATATATTCAGGGTTCATACTCTCAACTCCAAGATTAGAAGAGTTACTTACTTCGGACAAGCTAAATTCAATGTCGAGCAAGCTAAGAAATGCTCCAGAAACTCCAGTCTGCGCGTATCAACTTCCAAACGGCTCGAATCTAGTCACAACAATTTGACTCAGTTCACACAATTTATAAGAATTAATTCCATATCAAAATGCTAATATTTTCCATAAAATCCGAAATTACGCCCCCCAAAAATTACTAGTGGGGCCCACGTCTCGAAATCCGATGAAACTCACAAAATACGACAACCCATCCAATTACAAGTTCAATCATACTAATTTTACTCAAATTCGACTCCAAATCGGTATTCAAACTTGAAAAGTTTGTTTTGTGATATTATAGAAATTTTCTTCTATTTCTGTTGAAGATTCAATAATCTTACACCAAAAAGGAAGATAAATTCATGGAATATAATCACAAGAGAGTTAAGAACACTTACCCCAAGTTGTGTGGAAAATTTCCTCTCCAAAATCGCCCAACCCGAGCTCCAAAATCCGAAAATGGGTGAAAATGTTGAACCCTTGAATTTAAGGTTCTGCCCCAGCGATTTCCGAATCTGCGGACAATATTTGCGCACCTGCGCATCCACTTGTGTGAGCAAAATGTCGCATTTGTGGACTCCACTCTCCTGCCCAGTTTCCGCTTCTGCGCCCGTCCGTCCGCACCTGCGTGCCCTCTGCCCGCATCTGCGCTCCTTCTCACGCAGGTGCGATTGTGTAACTGTTAAGCTCCTTCAGCTCATGCGCGCCTCGCTTCAGCGCACTCCTGCTCGCACTTGCGAGCTCGCACCTGCGACTACTTTTCCGCAGGTGCGATTACACCAAAAGGCTTCAGTTCCAACAGTCTTCCAAATTCAAAAATCAATCCGTTAACCATTCGAAACTCACCGGAGGCCCTCGGGTCCCCGTCCGAACATACCAACAAGTTCCATAACATAACACGGACCTACTCGAGGCCTCAAATCATACCTAACAACCTCAAAAATACGAACTACACACGGATTCAAGCCTAATAAATTTTTAAATTTCCAAATTCTACAAACGACGCCGAAACCTATCAAATCACGTCCGATTGACCTCAAATTTTGTACACAAGTCACATTTCACATTACAAACCTATTAAAAGTTCCAGAATCGGATTCTGACCCCGATATCAAAAAGTCAAACCCCCAGTCAAACTTCCCAAAAATTCAACTTTCGGCAATTCAAGCCAATTTCCACTACGAACCTCCAAATAATTTTTCGGACATTCTCCTAAGTCCAAAATCATCATACGGAGCTATTAGAATCATCAAAATTCAAATCCGAGGTCGTTTACACATAAGTCCGCATCCGGTCACTATTTTAACTTAAGCTTTAAACCTTGGAACTAAATATTCCAATTCATTCCAAAACCTCACTGAACCCGAACCACTTACCCCGGCAATCCACACAACAAATGTAAAGTACAATTTGAGAATTAAATGGGGAAACGGGATTGTAATACTCAAAACGACCAGCTGGGTCGTTACATTCTTCCCCACTTAAACATACATTCGTCCTCGAACGTGCCAAGAGTTGTTTCCAAGCCATCAAAATCTACATTTACACACCGTATAAGTCTGAACAAGTTACATCGAGCTATAACTATAACTACGGATATAATCAACCAACATATTACACAACTCGCATGCTCGTAGCACTATTCCTGATCGCAGTGACTACTCCAAAACCAACCGCATACTAGTATTAAACCCATATCGAACCAAACCTTATCCCAAAACCTTCATACACTGTTGATGATAAAAGAAACATGCAGAATCTCGTAACCCCTTATCAGACTAACAAGTCATGGAGATCTCTCGCCCTAACCGGAACCATAATCATTTTCTGAGCTGACTTTCAATATTATACTCCCGAATATACCGAACTTAAACCTGATAGTTCCCATTCCAGGTCCAATGACCTTCTATTACTAAACATAACTGTTCCACAGACATCCGCACCAATATAAATCGGAGCCACAACCCATGCCATCCGTGCAACAATACGCAACATTCAAATGTACCCAGTCATGGAAAATGACTCAAATGAGAGAATTGCCCCCACCAGATTAACAAGTACCGCCACAACGAAACACTGAAAATTCATCATACACCGTAGAACCATCACCCGATTCTAACACGAGGTTCATGTTCTATACTCTGAGCCACCCTGCTCCGAATTAATAACGACGGAGAGGCAAATGACAAAAATACAATTATGCTATTACGCTATCGATCATGCAATACACCAAGTACTCATCACACTCAAATTTCGCTATAAAGCTCAAATAGAACTGCACCATCTGTGCATATAACTAATGAATCACAACTCCTCATAGCATAAAGGAGTAACTCACAGATCATTTGAGAACACGAATAAGTTCAACATCAACCGAATGACACATCCCTCAATAATAGCAGTATGAGGCCAACCATTCCGGCTCGGTGTAGAATACACATATTAATTGGGCCTGCCTATGGACCCCAAAATCAACTCGAGTTACCCACAAATAGATAAAAATCCCTCCGAAAATCCATAATGACTGAATCATAACATATTTCATCATCCGGCTAGCTCGGCCACAACTTCACAGTTCACAACTGTGAAACAATCTGCTCCTCGGAACTCCCAATCTCCAAATCCATAGAACACGCGAATCACCATATTTGATTCCATCTCCACCGTCTGAATGCCTAATACCTATCTCATACACGATCATACCACGAGAAATACTTTAAAAGTTCTTCCGTGCCACTTGACAAAATTTAAATATCAGCAGTCTATCAACCATGTGAGTACCGCAATAATAATTTATACATCCGTAAGTCAAAATACAATGCGCCTTCTGAAATCCGCCCCTTTCTCATACAATACCAAGTAGTAATAGTATTCATCTAGTTATTTGAAACCGTCCATGTTTAATAACATTCGTTACCTTCTCTTCAAGACTGTACTGCCACCTTGTACATGAAAATCTAGTTTTTGTACAACACATAACATCTATCTTGCCATCATGTGAAAAGCACAAGAATCTTATTATCAACTTTGAGTCACCAATAATTTACATACCATTTTAGTTAGAAACCTTTCTCTTGCTTCTTTCCAGGAGGAAATCACAATATACAACACATTCTCCACACCAGTAGAAACCATCAAGAATACACTTTGGAATTCATTTGCACATAATCAAGCCCTTAAAACTAAATTCCTCTAACTCGACCAAGCCACGCATGTCGCCAAGTCCAGGTGTATTGCCACAAAGCACCTGTAGAAAACCCCCACATCATAAGCACCCAAAGAACCGATCATATCCATTACCATACTGATCCAACCTACTACCCAGTTGTCCTATTTTCTCTGAGTCCCTTCCGAATTTGTCTTCAGATTGATATTTCTTCTTGCTAAAATACCATGATCTTTAATCATAACGCACCCTACAAACCTTAGCAAAGAACCACAACGCCCTACGACCCATAAGCAATTGTATTCTTCTTAAGCACCTTCAAAAATACCACAACTATAACACTCACTATGAGAATACATTATGTGAATTTGAAATTTCTCTTCTTACGTTCCTTACACAAAAATGTAGAATCCATAGTCATATAGAATTTCCGCAAGTTCAAGCACCATCAAACGCAAATCTCGGGTTTTTATCCATACATAAGTCCAGAAACATTCTCAATAATTCTCAAACCCACTTGAATTTTCTCGGAAGTCACCCACTTTGCTCACATCTAATTGCAATGCCCAAATGGGCCAAAAGACACGTGCCCTATATACTCATCCGTGCAATATAATCCGTAACCAGAAATTTTCCTTATTCGAGTCATTTTCGAACTCCACCTCTGGAAGTCATCATTGATTCCCAAGTACCCAAATAAAATTTGACACATATCCATGAATTGATTTGTCTATAGCAGGCTCCCCCACTTGGCTCAAAGCCATAGATTAAAACACTCCATAATTCATAATACCCATACCTTATTACTGTCATAATACAGTAGTCAGTGCCACAAAATTCTTCACAAGCTCATCCAACTAACCAATTTCAATAATAATTATTAAAGCAATTTAAGTGAATAAAAATCCTGATCTTATACAATTCCCAAGAACTGGTAGTACAAATCATGAGCTTCTAAGAATAGAGTATACAAAGCGAAAATGAAATAAATACATAGTCTGTTTGAATAATATATAAACAGAGCTTTTATAAATCTAAGGTTACCCTGAACAAGAGGAAGCTACAATAAGAACACAAGTACATCTTCAAATCCTGCAACCATCGAGCACATCATCAACAACAGCCAGCATCTGCACGAAATGTGCAGAAGTGTAGTATCAGTACAACCGACCCCATGTACTGAGTAAGTAACAAACCTAGATGTAGGTTGAAAGTAGTGACGAGCTTCCACCAAGGTCGGGTCCAAAACCAATAGTCCACAACAATCCATAAAAACATAAAGAAAATAATACCAGAAGCAACTCAGGGATAAAATACTCAGCCAAATAATGATTTCAAAAATAGTAGTTCTTTCTTTCAAATACATCAGTGAAAACCCAAATCGTTTGCCGAAGTTGCCAATAATATGAATAGTTTGAAAACAATAAATTTCTCCAAAAATATTTTCAATAATGAATAATATGTTTCATTTTCCTTCCGGATAACCCGTGTAAAACAAATGCATCACTATGCCCATCTGTCAAAATGTGTGAGAAATCATGAATGATGTGATGTTGTACAGCACGAGGAAAAATACATCTCTATGCCTGTATGTCATGTGTGCATGCCAAAGCAATACCACTCAGTGAAAAAATCATAAACAGCCCCTCGGGCAGAACATCACTCATATACAGCCACTCGGGCAAACCTCAGAGTCACTTGTGCCACTCGGGCATACCTCACAATCACTCTTGCCACTCGGGCATACCTCACAATCACTCAGGCCTCCCAGTCACTCAGCACTCGGCACTTGCATTCAGTAGATACCTGCGCTCACTAGGAGTGTGTACAAACTCCGGAGGGGCTCCTACAGCCCAAACTCTATAATCTGCACGGACAACTCAGGTGCTGCACGGACAACTCACGTGCTATAATATCATATCAGAATCCGCATGGACAACTCACATGCCATAATAAGTCAATAAGG
Organism: Nicotiana tabacum; assembly: GCF_000715075.1. Classification (NCBI taxonomy): domain Eukaryota; kingdom Viridiplantae; phylum Streptophyta; class Magnoliopsida; order Solanales; family Solanaceae; genus Nicotiana; species Nicotiana tabacum. Next base: position 24,937,548 of record NC_134091.1, read on the forward strand.
CCTGCTGCAGGCGGGCAACCTCGATCCGTATAATAGTAATAATATATATAAAGCCAACATGGCCTGCTGCGACGTGCAACCCGATCCCAAAATATCCTCACAAATCAAGCCCCCGATCTCACTCGGTCATCAATCTCTCCAGTCTCTTGGGCTCACAATGTCATGAAAAATAGCCCAAAAATAATGATAAGATGTATCAATAAATAACAACAGAGACTGAGATATGATATGCAATGAAATGAATATGATTGAGTATGAATTTTCAATTTAAATAAATAATTTATAGCAATATGACCTCTGTGGATCCCAATAATACTGGCACATAGCCTAAACATGATTTTTAATTTGTTTTTCAGCTTAATTTCTCTAACTCATAAAACGCATGGAAAATGGCAAGATCATTTAACTACAAAATTCTACAGAAACAATTATGTCACAATTTCTATTGTGCACGCCCATACGACCATTACCTAGCATGTGCGTCACCTCCCAATAATTCACGAAATATATATATTCAAGGTTCATACCCTCAACTCCAAGATTAGAAGAGTTACTTGCCTCGAACAAGCCAAATCCAATATCGAGCAAGCTAAGCAATGCTCCAGAAATTCCATTTTGCGCGTATCAACTTCCAAGCGGCTCGAATCTAGTCATAATAATTTGACTCAGCCCACACAATTTATAAGAATTAATTCCATATCAAAACGCTAATATTTTTCATAAAATTCAAAATTACGCCCCCAAAAATTACTTGTGGGGCCCACGTCTCAAAATCTGACAAAACTAATAAAATACGACAACCCATCCAATTACAAGTTCAACCATACTACTTTCACTCAAATCCGACTCCAAATCGGTATTCAAACTTGAAAAATTCATTTTATGACATTATAGAAATTTCCTTCTATTTCTCCTGAAGATTCATAATCTTACACCAAAAATGAAGATAAATTTATGTAATATAATCACACGGGAGTTAAGAACACTTACCCAAGTTGTGTGGAAAATTTTCTCTCCAAAATCGCCCAACCCGAGCTCCAAAATCTGACAATGGGTGAAAATGTTGAACCCTCGAATTTAAGGTTCTGCCCCAGCGATTTCCGCATCTGCGGACATTATTTATGCACCTGCGCATCCGCTTGTGCAAGCAAAATGTCGCATTTGCGGACTCCACTCACCTGCCCAGTTTTCGCTTTTGCTCCTGTCCATCTGCATCTGCGCTCACGCAGGTGCGAAATTTTCCCTCGCACCTGCGACCAATGCCTCACAGCCCTCTGCCCGCATCTGCGCTCCTTCTCGCGCAGGTGCGATTGCGCAACTGCGAAGCTCCTTCCGCACATGAGTGCCTCGCTTCAGTGCACCCCTGCTCGCACATGCGAGCTCGCACCTGCGACTACTTTTCCACTAGTGCGATTACACGAGAAGGCTTCAGTTCCAGCAGTCTTCCAAATTCAAAAATCAATCTGTTAACCATCTGAAACTCACCAGAGGCCCTCGGGTCCCCGTCCGAACATACCAACAAGTTCCATAATATAATACGGATCTACTCGAGGCCTCAAATCATACCTAACAACCTCAAAAATATGAACTACACACGGATTCAAGCCTAATAAATTTCTAAATTTCCAAATTCTACAAACGACGCTGAAACCTATCAAATCACGTTCGATTGACCTTAAATTTTGCACACAAGTTACATTTCACATTACAGACCTATTCAAATTTCCGGAATCAGATTCCGACCCTGATATCAAAAAGTCAAACCCCCGGTCAAACTTCCCAAAAATTCAACTTTCGGCAATTCGAGTCAATTTCCACTACGGACCTCCAATTAATTTTCTGGACATGCTTCTAAGTCCAAAATCATTATACGGAGATATGGGAATCATCAAAATTCGAATCCGAGGTCGTTTACACATATGTCCGCATCCGGTCACTATTTTAACTTAAGCTGTAAACCTTGAAACTAAGTGTTCCAATTCATTCTAAAACCTCACTGGACCCGAACCAATTGCCTCGACAATCCACACAACAACTGTAAAGTACAATTTGAGAAGTAAATGGGAAAATAGGGTTGTAATACTCAAAACGACCAGTCGGGTCGTTACACTCGTGCACTACTTGCATCAACCGGTGAAGGAATATTAGATCCAACACACCCTTGTATATCATGAAAATCCAGTCCAGGGTTATTTTTCACCAATTGACTAGAAAAATATCGCATTTCTTCTCTTATCATTTCCTTCATTTCTTCATTCAGAGAAGTTATTTCGTTGGCATGCTTTTGTTTAAGCTTGGTGATTTCTTCATCTTTTTTCAGAGAGCTTGTCATCACCGATCTACCATAGCATCTAACCCGATTAGGCTGCTCCTTTCCAAATACAGCCCTAAATGCATCATCTGTTGTTTTTCCTAAATTTTGACTATTTTGAAGTTCAGACTGTCAAAAAAAATATTATTGCCCATCACTTACAAGTCAAGATAGACCGACACTAAAATAAGTTTCAACAAGTCAAGTTAGATTTCAGACCTCAAAATTTAGCCAAGAATGTCAATAGAGTTTTCAGCGACAAGGATCGTAGCCATTTTAATATGAAGTTTCAAACAAACAGAACTGATTTTTTCCCCCAAGTACCCACCTTATTCTGTTGCCAAACTTCTGCATATTATCATGTTTTCCTCTACAACCCGGTGGATAAATTTACACCTTGCGACAACCACAACTGAATTCACCATAGCATATTTGCAAAAACTTCCTTTATAGGCTCTAAAAATTATTTTATAATCACAAACAAGCAAGCTTTACAATAAAGATGAAGCTTTCGAAATTTACACTGCTCTATTCATGATCAATAAACAAAAGATCAATATTTTCCAAAAACAAATCCAGATATGACAGATTCAGGTATTGTTTTAGGCAGTGAAGTATTGGTTAATCGTGAAGCCACTGCCAAGAATGCAACCGGTGCTCAACCTAGTTCTAGAAAAATTAATTGTGGTCAGGGACAGTCTAATTTGAAATTAGTATCAGCTGAGCAAGAGAGAAGATCTGGGGCTGATCAACCTGCTGCTACTCTAGGTGAATCAACTAGAAAACTAGCAGGTGCTAAGGGTGAAACTAGTGCAAAAAGAACTGGAGGTGAGAACATTGTGCATGTTAATCCTAAGTCCTCTTGAATTACACATAATATTGCAGGTCAAGCTGATGATGGTACATGGGGAGTTGTTCCTACTGTTGCATCAGGTCGTGAAAATGATGTAGCAGGTATTGAGCAGAGGGGTCTTGAGGTGCAGCTAGTTGAGAAAACTAAGGGTGAAAAATCAGCTAATATTCCTAGTGCTACAAAAGGTGCTAGAGTTGCGTCAAGTTTTGGAGTTGCAGCTGCTACTGATGTGCATAAATCTGTTGTGCATGAGAATGAGGCCACGCTTGTGTTAGAATCAGGTTCTCAAGTTATGAATCAATTAAATGATCGAGAGTAGACAAAGGTAACTCGATCTCATCCATCACTTAACAAAAAGAAAAATCCAGGCCATGGAAATCAGATTATCGGAGAAATCTTTACAAGTGCACGATGTGAGGATTCAGGGAAAATCAACTACTCAAACACCTTTGATGCTTTGAATATAGAGCATGATCATGCTGTAGGGAGTTTGCATCTTAAGGACATAAGTGAAAGCTCAGGAAATAAGCAAGGAAACTCTCCAGGCAGTGGGCAAAATCAACAGAAGAATGTTGGTGCTCCATTAAATCAATCAAAGGATATTATCACTACAAATTTTTCTGATGCACTTGCACATGAAGAGGGTACTGGAATTACTTCCAAGCAATCTAGCTCTTCCATTGTGATAACGTTTTGACATAAACGGCGAAAGAAAGAACTTAGATGAATCAAAGGGATAGCAACATGATCAGGAAGTATGATTTTAACTGGTATTAGCAACAAGTAATGTAACATGAAGTGGGCATCATAGGTTTTATAACCGGATAATTTTCTTTCATTTAGCTGCACACACCTAGATATGTTGGAAGCACTACCATCAGGTAGCTTTACTGTCTTTAAAACACCACAGAAAATTGATTTTTCACCATTGGTGATTGAGAAGCATGCTTTTGCAAACTTTGTTCTCTTGCCATCCTTTGTATCCTTTGGTTGAAGGTTCTTCCTAATGCCCATCTCTTTCAGTTCATAACGAGCATTTGCATGATCCTTTGTCTTGCCAGAAATATCCAAAAGAGTTTCAATTACATTATCCACTATATTTTTCTCTATATGCATTACGTCAAGGTTATGGCGTAACGAGTTGTCCACTATATTTTTTCCAAGGGCCATCATTTGCTCTCTTTCGCTTCTTCCCAAACACATTGTTAAAATTCTGTAAGCTATTAAGCACATCAGTTCCCTTTAACAAAGGTGGAGGAGGCCTAAATTTTATTTTTCCATTGAAAGACCTTTTATTAGATCTCCACGGATGATCCATAGGTAGAAAAACACGATGATCCATATAACACATATTTCGACTATGTTTAAGATAACGAGAATTAGTGCCATAATTACAACAAGGGCAAGCCAACTTTTTCTTTATACTCCAATCGGATAACATATCATATGCAGGAAAGTCACTGATTGTCCATAAAAGAGCTGCTCGCATTTGAAAGGTTTGATCTCTTGAAGCATCATATGTTTCAACCCCGGACTCCCACGACACATTTAACTCTTCTATTAATGGTTGTAAATAAATGTCAATGTCATTTCCATGTGATCATGGCCCAGGTGTAAGCAAAGAAAGCATACAGTATTCTGGTTTCATGCACATCCAAGGAGGCAAATTATACACCATTAAAATAACTGGCCATGTACTATGAGATATGCTCATGGTCCGAAATGGATTGAACCCATCACTTGCTAGCCAAGTCTCAAATTGCGAGAATCCCTTGCAAATTCTGAATGCAAGCTATCAAAGTCTTTCCATGCTTGCCCATCAACAGGATGCCTTAACTTTCCAACTTTAGAACGCTCCTCGTCATGCCACCTCAATGTATATGTTATCTTTGAGCACATAAATAGCCTTTTGAGTCTAGTAATTAATAGAAAGTGTCTCAAAATTTTCGCTGGAACGCGATAACCTTTTTTGGAAGCCTCAAGCTCGCTATCTACTTCATCACTATCTACTTCAGGATATTTAATATATCGAGAAGCTCCACAAACATGACAATATTCATCATCCTTATGGTCATTCCTAAATAGCATGCAATCATTGGGACATGCATCAATCTTTTCATAATCAAGACCGAGATCCTTTACCATAGATTTGGCTTTATTGTAGGATATAGGAATGTTCAACTCAGGCATCGCCTCTTTTAATAGCTCTAAAAGAGAAGTGAAAGACGCATTGCTCCATCCATGTAGACACTTCAACAAATATAGACGGATTGTGAAAGATAATCTAGAGAATCCTTTATAACCAGGATATAGTTCTTGGCTTGCCTCGTCAACTAAGTTATAGAATTTATTGGCATCTTCATTTGGACCTTCATACACTCCTCCAGCATGTGCAACATCTCTAAATTGATCATTCAATAACCCATCAATATCATCGTATGAGTAAATATTATCATCCATGTCACAATTAACATTTATCAAAATTTTCCATTCCCCATGATTAATCCATCTTGTATAACCTTGAACAAATCCATAGCATATTAGATGATCATACACTACATTCCTTTGAGTCCATCGGATATTACAACACTTTGTACATGGGCATTGAATTTCTTTGCCTTGAGGATCTCCATAAGAGTAAGCAAAATCTAAGAAAGATTGAACACCCTCGACATACTCTTTGCTATACCTTGGTAAATCCATCCATTCCTTGGATGGAACATTTGAATTCCTAAAAATTAAATTTATTAGATCTTCAAATATATAATCATTTAAGCATTGACTATATTGTAAAACTAAATCCTAAACGTCAAGAATAAATCTGTAAAATCATGTGTTGTAAAACAATAAGACTTTCTTACCTAGTCATGACACTTAAGCTAAGCCAAATCCAACTTCAAGTCTACCACAAATCTTCCCGAGCGTGACTTATCTTCTAGGATAAAAAAGTAAAATTAGTAGGATCCACAAAACAAAGACAGAAAGTAATAAAATTCTAAACCAAGTTTTTCATGAAGATAATATAATAATTCTGCTCACCAAAAAGTGTTATGTGCAAATTGGCAAGTATAGTGACACCTAAAAGGTATTTTGTTCGTACAAATATTAAATAATTAAAAGAAGTTAAGATATAAAAATCAAACTAGCTATTTCTGATTTCTTCAACTCAAAAAAAAGAAACTCCAAAACTAGTCATATTTTGAAATTACTAAAAGGTAATTTTGATACCCAAAAATTAAACAAAATAATTACTTTGTTTCAACATAAGAATATGAAATTAGAAGAAAAAAATTTAAATACTTGAATACAAACAAAGACTACAAATTTACCCAGAAATTATACAACAACAACAAACCCAGTGTAATCCCACAAGTGGGGTCTGAGGAGGGTAGTATGTACACAAACGTTACCCCTACCTTCAAGAAGGCTGAGAGGTTGTTTCCGAAAGACCCTCGGTTTAGGAAAGATAAAAGGAAGGGCTACTCAAAGAAGAAAACGATCTTAAAATCCAACCTACCCCTCCTGAAGAAAATATCCATAATGTTCCACTATACTTAAATCAGTTGCACAAGAACAAACATTAAGCCCAGGAAAGCCCTTCCAGTTTTTAATTTCTCCAACTTTCATCAAGTTTGCAACTTTCCACCACTTCACCATAGTTGCCAATACCTTTACATAACTTGCCTACACGTTTAAAACCTATTGACGACTTTTTCCCCTGATATGGTAAACCCAGACCCACCCCCTCCAAAATCGCCCTACAAGTGGCCCTTTCCCACATTGCTCCCCTGGTAACCCAGCCCCCAAATTTATGATTCGAGCTAAAGGGTCCTTACCACTAGGATATCTCTCCCTTGTCATTCCAAAACTTATTCCTATAACATCTTTAAAAAAAATAATTGACCTAATAGCATACTTGTTCATACCAGCAATTGGCTCAGAACTTCTTCACTTCTTGTTTAACCTAACTAACTATCACGACCCAAAATTCTACCACAGGTATCGTGATGGCACCTAGTCTCTAAGATTAGGTAAGCCGTTTTCAATTGCATTTTGATGATATTTATTTTTTTGAAACTAAGTAATAAAAACTAACAATGGAATAAATATGAATATACAACCTCCCAAGACTGGTAGCACTGAGTCAAGAACTCTAACTGAATACATGGAATGATCACGAGGACCGAATATACAATACTGTTTGATTACAAATTAACAGTACAATAAAATGAAAAGACTCCAAGGGACTGCGATGACCAAACAGCTCTACCTTGAATCCTTACGATCCCGCTTTAACTCTACTCAAGTCCGATATCTTCAATACCTGGCTCTGTACAAAAATGTACAGAAGTGTAGTATGAGTACACCACGGTCGGTACCCAGTAAGTATCAAGACTAATCTCAGTGGAGTATAGACGAGGTACAGTCAAGAAACTCACTAGTCTAATAACATGTGCAATACATATTATACAAAATAATAGGAAACAAATAATAATAAGGGAAGGATAAAACAACCAGTGATATGCACAACAGATAACAACAGTAGCATTAATATCACTCAATAATTAATAAGCACAACTACACCCAATTAAATCAAGTCCTTCAAATAACTGTCTTTCACATATAATTCTTCCAGATAACTCTCTTTCAAATATAATTTTTCTCAAATAATTATTTTTCAAATATAATTCTTTCAATAAATATTTTCAAATATAATTTTCTCAAATAAATATCTTTCGAATACAATTCTTTCATATAATTCTTTTTGAATAAAAATCCTTCCAAATAAATATTTTAAATATAATTCTTTCAATTAAAAAGTCACCACGTGACACCTCATTTCATAATCATAAAAATACGGGTCTCAGCCCATTTTAATATTTTCACGGCACCTCATGCCCATAGTTTAATCATCATATTTTTCCGGCACCTCGTGCCCTCATTTCATATCACAACTGCACGGACAATTCACGTGCCAATTAATATTATCATTTCATCACAGCACCTCGTGCCCACATTTCATTTTATAATCTGCCTGGCAATAGCCACAGGCTCTCAATTTCAACATAAATCAGGTTGTTATCAATTTACCAACAACAAGACAAATGGCACAAAGTATAAAAATAAACACAAGAAAATCCCAACATCACATGAAAATCATCAACACCACAACCCCACATCATCACATATCGTCCCTGACAATAGCCACCCTTATCGCTCCTATTGCCGCCCTTATCGCTCCTATAGCCACCCTTATCGCTCCGCCCAGACAATATCAATAGCCACCCTTATCGCTCTTATTGCCACCCTTATCTCTCCTATTGCCACCCTTATCGCTCCTATTGCCACCCTCATTGCTCCTATAGCCACCCTTATCGCTCCGCCCAGACAATATTCCAACAAACACAACGACAGTGAAATGCCACCCTTATACCCACATAATATCAACAGTGAAATGCCACCCTTATATCCTCAAAATAACAACAGTGAAATGCCACCCTTATATCCTCAAAATAACAACTCACAAAACACAATAATTTATATGGGAAATTATCACGACAACATAACAAAATTAATTCATATCACAATTTGCCCAATGGCCACAACCAAATTCCAAAGATGCAACCAAATCAATAAATTTCACAACAAATAGCCGAAGGCTCAACGCAATGTGTATAACACCACAAAAACAATCAACAGAGATAGAAATTATTCAGTATAAATCAAAGCCTTCATTAATCCAAATTTAGATAATTATATTAACACTTCTTCTTAAACTTGCTAAATTAATTATTTGCATAGGGAAAATTCAAAATGAAATTAAATTCCCAGAATTATCAAACCAACAAACTCACGGAATTACATAAATATTAAAATAACAATCACATCAAATTGTTATATAAAAACAAGTTCAACCAACAAGGATTTAGGCATGGCAAATAGATGATTAAATAAATGCCAATAATTATCCAATTTACTACACAATATGCCTAAGACTTAAACCCAATATATTTTGCACATACAAGCCCGAGTACGTACTCGTCACCTCGCATACACGGCTTTTCACTAATTTAGTGATAAAAACAACAATAGATTCATGTAATTTAACCACACTCGAGGTTTAGGCAAGGCACTTATCTTTTTGAAGTTATGCCAATATTTCAAAATAGCCTTCTTGCTTGAATTAACCTCCGGACAGCTCAAATCTATCCAAATTAATTGTACAACTTCATTAAAATTCATCGAAAATAATTTCGAATAATAATACGTTGACATAAAATTTTATTCCAAAAAGTCAGCAAAAGTCAACGCAGGACCCGCCTCTCGGAACCCGACATAATTTTCATAAAATCTGAACACCCATTTCGATACGAGTTCAACCATACCAATTTTATCTAATTCCAATAACAAATCGACCTCCAAATCTTAAATTTAAACCAAGAGGGTTTTCTAAATTTTTCAACCTAATTCACTAATTTAGTGATAAAAACAATAATAGATTCATGTAATTTAACAAAAATCAAGTTAGTAATTCTTACCCCCAATGTTTTCCTTGAAAAACTCTCGAACAATCACCTCACCCGAGCTTCCTTGGTCCAAAAATGAAAGAATGACATAAATTTCTACTTTATTCTGCTTCTCAGGGGTTTTGTAATGACCCGACTTATCGCTTTAAGAATTTACGTTCCGTTTAGTGACTTAAGGTCTCAAGAAGCTTCTCAATATGTATTATGACCCGCCGGTGTGGTCGAGTTTGATTTACTAAAGATTCAGAATTAAATAAAAAGAACAATCCTTAATTTGAAGCTTAAATGGAAAGAGATGACCGGAGAGTTGACTTCTGAGCAAACGACTCCGGAATGAAATTTTGATGATGTCAATAGCTCCGTATGGTGATTTTAGACTTAGGAGCGTGTCCGGAAAATTATTTGGAGGTTCGTAGTGGAATTATGCTTGAAATGCCGAAAATTAAATTTTTGAAAAGTTTGACTGGGGGATTGACTTTTTGATATCGAGGTCGGAATCCGATTCTAGAAATTTGAATAGGTCTGTTATGTCATTTATGACTTGTGTGCAAAATTTGAAGTCATTCCAGATTGATTTGATGTGTTTCGGCATAAGTTATAGAATTTAAAAATTCAAAGTTCATGGATTTTTGATTTGAAGTGCGATTAATCGTTTTGATATTGTTCAATACGATTTGAGACCTCGAGCAAGTTCGTAATGTGTTATGGGACTGGTTGGTATGATTGGTTGAGGTCCCGCGGGCCTCGGGTGTGTTTCGGGGTGGTTTCGGATCATTTGGAACTGTTTTGGAACTGATGATTCTGGTGTCTGGTTTCCTTCTTCGCGAACGCGAAGAAAGTCCCACGTTCACGACAAAATTTTTTTGGGGGTGCTGGATTTGAACTTCGCGAACGCGAAGGAGTGGACGCGAACGCAAATGCGAGGCGAGGTCTGGTCAAGCTTACGCGAACGCGACGCAGTGGTCGCGAACGCGAAGAAGGAAGGGGAGCCGGGACCTTGAGCCATTAACTCTTCGCGAACGCGAAGCATGGACTACGAACGCAAAGAAGGAGGGCAGTTGGCTACCGCGAATGCGAGAGCTCGAACGCGAACGTGATGTTGTGCATGGTCAGGGCTTCACGAACGCGACGCTGGTCACGCGAACGCGATGAAGAAAAACGTGGGCAGTGAGTTTAAGTTCAGAAAATGGGACTTCGTCCCATTTTCCATTTTTGACGGATTGGAGCTCGGGATGAGGCGATTTTGGGGAGATTTTCATAGGAAACAACGTGGTAAGTGTTCTTGACTCAATTTTTGTTAAATTACCCGAATCCATGGTTGTTTTTAACATTTAATCAGTGAATTAACTTGAGAAAAATAGTGAAAACCCTCTTGATTCAATTTAAGATGTGGAGGTCGAGTTGTTATCGGAATTGAATGAAATTGATATGATTGAACTCGTATCGGAATGGGCGTTCATATTTTGTAACTTTTGTCGGGTTCCGAGATGTGGGCTCCATGGGTGACTTTTGGGTTAAATTTTGGAATTTTGTAGAAATATTGTATTTTCATATAGAATTTATTCATACAATTTGTATTGATTGAATCTAATTAATTACGACTAGATTCGAGCCGATCGGAGTTGGAAAATCGAGGAAAGGGCATACTACTTGACTGATTGAGCGCAGTTTGAGGTAAGTATCTTGCCTAACTTTGTTTGGGGGGGGGGGGATTTCCCTTAGTATTTGAGTCATCTATGCTGATTGTAGTCTGTTTACGTGAGGTGGCGAGTGTGTGCTCATAATTATTTGTGGAAAGTTAGCCTTTTAGGGTTCTTATGTTCTTATATTCACCGTGTATGATGTTGTTCTTGATACGCTTAAATTTCTATTTGCTATTTTCACCTTTACATGCTTTGATTAGAGATAATTGCTTTAGGATTCACTCTTACTGCCTATTTGACCCTTATTCGACGTAACCAAAGATTTTACCTCTTCTATCGCCGTGCTATATTTTTCATAACTGCTTATCTTTAATTGAAATCATTATTTTCTCATCCTATAATTGTTTGGTCTTAATTGGAGTTATTATTATCTCCCGTTGCTTATCCTTACTTGAATTGTTGAATATTCCTCGTAATTGTTGGCTTCTTATCGTTGACTTGAATATTGTGGAATCGTTGCTATATTTTGTTTTGTTTTCCCTTGTTAAGTTGTTCTCCTTGTGCCTAGCATTCTTCACTGTGGTTATTCCTTGTGAATGAGTTCTACCGTTCTTGTGATTTAAGTTCTTGAGATAATTTGCTCGTCGTACCTTGCATCTTTGTCATTGTTTCTTTTGCACTTATTGTGGTGATGTACGAGGTTTCTGTCGTGTTATAGTTGTTATCTCTGTTGTTTGCACTGCATATTTAAATTGGGACTACGGACGTATTTCGGGAGATCCCCCTGTCTTGCATATTTACTTTGGGACTACGGACGTATTCCGGGAGATCCCCCTGTCTTGCATATTTACTTTGGGACTACGGACGAATTTCGGGAGATCCCCCAGCACTGCATATTTAAATTGGGACTACGGACGTATTTCGGGAGATCCCCATATCTTGCATATTTAATTCGGGACTACGGGACGGTATCCCGGTAGATTCCCCTGTGGTTATATCTGTGTTCAGAGCTGCTAATCTTCCATGCTTAAGTGTCACAAGGTGACTTATACTCGAAAGATATTACTGGAAAAGTTTATATTTGAAAAGTTTTTATCTTGAAAGAACTATATTTGAAAGATATTTATTTGAAGGAAGAATATTTCAAAATAATAATAATAATTATTATTATTATTCTTATTGGAAAGGATTATATTCTAAAGACCTCAATTTAAAAACTTATGGGTGAAAGTTTACACTTGAAGGATTTGACTAAATTATTGGGGTTTGTTGGCTGAATCCTGATGTGAAAACTATTACAGTTGCTGAGTTACTACTTGCCTTGACTGTATTGTGATTTTCAGATTTGGGTTGTGCTTTCGTTCATTCTTCTATGTCTTATTCTGGTGTTACGTTGTAACTTGTTGTCTTTCCTTCCTAATTGCAGTTGTTATATCGTTAGCCATATCGTGGGTCCTCAGATAGATGTCATGTTCTGTCATCCCTATACTTATACTTGTTCAGTTTATTAGACCAGTAGGTGTCTTGACTAGTCCTCGTCACTACTTCATCGAGATTAGTCTTGATACTTACTGGGCACCGCTGTGGTGTGCTCATGCTACTCTTCTACACATTTTTGTGCAGATCCAAGTATCGATCGCTAGTAGCTGTGCGGATCCTTGCTGAGGAGACTCAAGGTAAACCTTCCATTGCGTTCGCAGGCTTCGGAGTCACCTTCCTATTTTGTATTTACACTATTTTTTACTTACGTCCGAACAGTTGTATTTAGAAGTGATAGCAAACTCTGTAGAGCTTATGACTCGTACTACCGGTTTTAGAAATTGTAAGAGATTTCTATTTAACTTGTTAGATGTTATTTAAATAATGTTGTTTCAATTAATGTTAGGCTTACCTAGTCCCTAAGACTAGGTGCCATCACGATACCAAATGGAGGGAAAACTGGGTCGTGACAAGTTGGTATCAGAGCTCTAGGTTCATAGGTGCTACAAGTCATAAGCGAGTTTAGTAGAGTCTTGTGGATCGGTACGGAGACGTCTGTACTTATCTTCGAGAGGCTATAGAACTATTAGGATAATCTCACTTCTTTCATTCCATCGTGCGAGTTCATTAATCTCGAAGTTTGAACTTTTATCATTCCATTCTCTCATAGATGGTGAGGACAAGAGCTGCAGTTGCTGATAACATTATCCCGGAGCGGATGTCGCTAGAGGCAGAGGCAGAGGTCGACGAGGAGCACATGCTATAGCCAGAGTAACTCCAGAGCAGCAGGTTCATATTGGTCAGGTTCCGGGTATAGTACCAGTATAACCCGTTATTCCGGTTCAGCCTGAGGTTAGGCCAGAGGCATCAGAAAAAAGAACAAAAGAGGCTTGAGAGGTTTAAGAAGTATAACCCACCTACTTTCAGTGGCACAATTTCATAGGATGCCCAAGGATTTCTAGAAAAGTGTCACCGTATTTTGCGCACCATGGGTATTGTGGAAGTGAGCGGAGTTGCCGTTACTACATTTTAACTGTCAGGCGCAGCGTATCGGTGGTGGCAAATCTATGAAAAAGGTAGACCAGTCGATGCAACACCACCAACTTGGCTCAATTTTCGGAAATGTTCTTGAACGAGTTTGTTCCCCAAACTCTCCGAGATGCATGACGCACAGAGTTTGAACGGTTGCGTCAGGACACTATGGCAGTGTCAGAATATGCTATCAGGTTCAGTGAGTTAGCCCATCATGCACCTATCTTAGTTCCTACAATCAGAGAACGGGTTCGCAGATTCATTAAGGGGCTCGATTATGATATTAAAATATGCATGGATCGAGAGTTGCAAACTGATACTCCATTTCGACAAATAGTGGAGATTGCAAGGAAAATTGAGGGTGTTTTAGATAAGGAAAGGGAGTCTAAGGAGGCCAAAAGATTTCAATGATCTGGAGGGTTCAGTGGATTTTACTCTTCAGCTAGAACCCATTATAGCGGAAGCTCGAGCAGTCGGTCAGCTCAGTCCGCACATCAGATTACTCGGAGTGCTCCAGTTTACAGCGCACCACCGGCACGAGAATTCTATAATGATCATTTTAGTTATCCGGCATAGGCTCAGTACGAGCATCCACGACCTCATAGGGGTTGTTATCAGTGTAATTGTACCACACGCATCAAGAGGAATGTCCCAGCTTTGGAAGAGACGGATTTCATCAGAATATTTAGGCTATAAGCCTTATTCCGGTTAATACTCCATGTGCACAGTCAGCTAGAGGTGGAGGACAGGCAGGTAGTGGGCACCTAAGAAGTGGAGACCCGACCCGTTGATATAATTGCTATGATTTGGCTGAGGCAAATACACCAGATGGTGACGTTACAGGTACGATCCTGATTTTTATCATAAAAGGATATTTTTCTTAATTTGATTCGGTTCTGAATATTGAGGTGAGTCCTCCTATTATGCTCCACTTATGGGTGAGCTTCGTAAATTTGTGACCCACTTATATGTTTATCCCTGTTGGGAGATTTAAAGATGTGAACCCGTGTCTGTCATTATATTTTTGGTACATAATTGAGGGCTATAAGCCCAAAAGTAACTCTTGTTATTCATATAATTGATTCCAATTTTTATGAATTATATGTCCTACCGGTAGGGGAATTCATTATGTGTTGTGAAAACTGTTTATGAAATATATTGAAAAGAAGAAAGAAAGCAAAAATTTAAATTTCAGTTGGCACAGTGTGCAAAATACTTGTGATTCGGAGTGGAGGACAAGATCCTCGCATTTTTACATGATGTGAACTATTTAAATCGGGCTTCAAGCCACGGTGGAAGTTATATAAGGACGAGGTCCTTGTGGTGAAATATTTATGAGTTTAAAATTTTTCCTTTGTGAAAAATTAATTTGTACAATAATATTAATAGAGAGTCATGCCTGTTAGGCTTTTCTGATAATTCTTGTATATTTTCTGTGCATATTCAACCATTTTCGTGCTGTAAATATTGAGTTTTAGCCTATGAGATGAGTGCCCAGGTGGCGTTAAATGTGACTCAGTAATCCGAGTAAGTAATCATGAGGTCTTCATAACTCACATTCTGTTGTCAGTATTGTGAAAATTCGAAATGAGGTGGATGATGCTGAAATTTATTTATGAACAGCTTTTAAGACCAGAGATGTGGTGATGAGTGTACATATGATGTGCATCATGCCCGGATTATCATTATGATAATGCAGTGCTTGTAATGCGGAGATTAGTGTTATTGATATATACATTGTGGTGCTTTGTTGGGTTGTGGATGTGTTGTTAAGAGTTGTTTGGTGTTACTCTGGCGGGTGGATAGGCCCAATTACAGGGGAGACTCTGCCGAAATTTATGAAAAATTTGGAGTTAGTAAAATTTGAAGGATTGAGAATTGCAAAAGAAGAGATAAATATGCTATGTGTTTGAGGGCGAATGATCCTAAGCGGGGAATAATGTAGCACCCCAAAGAAAGTTTTGAATTACTTCAACACTATCGAGAAAATTGATGTGTGCATAGGCACTAGTTGCTATAGGAAATTGAGACTAATAATGTGCGTTGTTGTGAGAAATCAGGCCTTTTGAAAATATTAGAGCGTAAGAAAATGGCCTTAAAGTTTTTAAGTATGGATAAAATAAATAATCTCAAATGAGATGATGTTGTCACGCTTATCTCAAATACGGTAGCGTGGAATAAACCGTGAGTATATGTGTAAAAGTAAAAATCATCAATTTGATAATCTTAGAATAATTCTTAGAACGTTTGAGGACGAACGTTTGTTTAAGAGGTAGAGAATGTAACGACCCGACTTGTCGCTTTAAGAATTTACGCCCCGTTTAGTGACTTAAGGTCTCAAGCAGCTTTGCAATATGTATTATGACCCGCTGGTGTGGTCGAGTTTGATTTATTAAAGATTCAGAATTAAATTAAAAGAATAATCCTTAATTTGAAGCTTAAATGAAAAATTAAGAATGGCAATAGCTCTGTATGGTGATTCTGGACTTAGAAGCGTGTCCAAAAAATTATTTGGAGGTCTGTAGTGGAATTAAGCTTGAAATGCCGAAAATTGAATTTTTGGAAAGTTTGACCGGGGAATTGACTTTTTGATATCGAGGTCGGAATCCGATTCTGGAAATTTGAATAGGTCTGTTATGTCATTTATAACTTGTGTGCAAAATTTGAAGTCATTCCGGATTGATTTGATGTGTTTCGGCACAAGTTATAGAATTTGAAAGTTTAAAGTTCATGAATTTTTTATTTGAAGTGTGATTCATCGTTTTGATGTTGTTCGATGCAATTTGAGACCTCGAGCAAGTTCGTAATGTGTTTTGGGACTGGTTGGTATAATTGGTTGAGGTCCCATGGGCCTCGGGTGTGTTTCGGGGTGGTTTCGGATCATTTGGAGCTGTTTTAGAACTGCTGATTCTGGTGTCTGGTTTCCTGCTTCGCGAACGCGAAGAAAGTCCCGTGTTCGCGACGAAGAAATGTTGAGGGTGCTGGATTTGACCTTCGCGAATGCGAAGGAGTGGACGCGAACGCGAGGCAAGGTCTGGTCAAGCTTACGCGAACGCGACGCAGTGGTCACGAACGCGAAGAAGGAAGGGGAGTCGGGACCTTGAGCCCTTAACCCTTTGTGAACGCGAAGCATGGACTGCGAACACGAAGAAGGAAGGCAGTTGGCTACCGCGAAAGCGAGAGCTCGAACGCGAACGTGATGTTGTGCATGGTCAGGCCTTCGCGAACGCGACACTAGTCACGCGAACGCGAAGAAGAAAAGCCTAGGCAGTGAGTTTTAGTTCAGAAAATGGGACTTCGTCCCATTTTCTATTTTTGACGGATTGGAGCTCGGGATGAGGCGATTTTTGGGAGTTTTCAGAGGAAACAACAGGGTAAGTGTTCTTGACTCAATATTGGTTAAATTACCCGAATCCATAGTTGTTTTTAACATATATTCGGTGAATTAAGTTGGAAAAAATTGTGAAAACCCTCTTGATTCAATTTAAGATTTGGAGGTCGAGTTATTATCGGAATTGAATGAAATTGGTATGGTTGAACTCGTATCGGAATGGGTGTTCATATTTTGTAACTTTTGTCAGGTTCCGAGATGTGGGCCCCACAGGCGATTTTTGGGTTAAATTTCGGATTTTTGTAGAAAAATTATATTTTCATATAGAATTTATTCATACTATTTGTATTGATTGAATCTAATTAATTATGACTAGATTCGAGCCGATCGGAGTCAAAAAATTGAGGAAAGGGCATACTACTTGACTGATTGAGCGCAGTTTGAGGTAAGTAGCTTGCCTAACCTTGTGTGGGGGATTTTCCCCTTAGCATTTGAGTCATCTATGGTGATTGTAGTCTATGTATGTGAGGTGGCGAGTATGTGCTCAGACTTATTTGTGAAAAGTTAGCCTTTTAAGGTTCTTATGTTCTTATATTCATCGTGTATGAGGTTGTTCTTGATACGCTTAAATTCCTATTTGCTAGTTTCACCTTTACATGCTTTGATTAGAGATAATTGCTTTAGGATTCACTCTTACTGTCTATTTGACCCTTATTCGACGTAACCAAAGATTTTACCTCTTCTATCATCGTGCTATATTTTTCATAACTGCTTATCTTTAATTGAAATAATTATTTTCTCATCCTATAATTGTTTAGTCTTAATTGGAGTTATGATTATCTTTCGTTGCTTATCCTTACTAGAAGTGTTGAATATTCCTCGTAATTGCTCAACCTCAAAAGGAGTTTAGATAACCTATATCTTAGTTGACTTGCCATTATTTGGAACTATTTGACTCGTGTTGGCTTCTTATCGTTGACTTGAATATTGTGGAATCGTTGCTATATTTTGTTTTGTTTTTCCTTGTTAAGTTGTTCTCATTGTGCCTAGCATTCTTCATTGTGGTTATTCCTTGTGAATGAGTTCTACCGTTCTTGTGATTTAAATTCTTGAGTTGATTTGCTCGTTGTACCTTGCATCTTTGTCATTGTTGCTTTTGCACTTGTTGTGGTGATGTACGAGGTTTCTGTCGTGTTATAGTTGTTATCTCTGTTGTTTGCACTGCATATTTAAATTGGGACTACGGACGTATTCCGGGAGATCCCCCAGCACTGCATATTTAAATTGGGATTACGGACGTATTCCGGGAGATCTCCCTGTCTTGCATATTTAAATTGGGACTACAGACGTATTTCGGGAGATCCTCCTGTCTTGCATATTTACTTTGGGACTACAGATGTATTCCGGGAGATCCCCTAGCACTGCATATTTAAATTGGGACTACGGACGTATTCCGGGAGATCCCCCTGTCTTGCATATTTAATTCGGGACTACGGGACAGTATCCCGGTAGATTCCTCTGTGGTTATATCTGTGTTCGGAACTGCTTATCTTCCATGCTTAAGTGTCACAGGGTGACTTATACTCGAAAGATATTACTGGAAAAGTTTATATTTGAAAGGTTTTTATCTTGAAAGAACTATATTTGAAAGATATTTATTTGAAGGAAGAATATTTCAAAAAAAAAATCTTATTGGAAAGGATTATATTCTAAAGACCTCAATTTAAAAACTTACGGGTGAAAGTTTACACTCGAAGGACCTCAATTTAAAAACTTACAGGTGAAAGTTTACACTTGAAGGATTTGACTAAATTATTGGAGTTTGTTGGCTGAGTCGTGATGTGAAAGGGTAAACAACTTCAATTAATAAAGGTGTGATTTTTATTCAAATTCTAAAAAGTCAATAAAAGTCAACTCCCAGAGCCCGCACCTCGGAACTCGATAAAATTTATAAAACCCCAACACCCATTCCGGTACGAATTCAACCACACTAAAATTATCAAGTTCTGATACCAATTTGTTCTTCAAATCATCATTTTGCATTTTTGAAAGATTTTACAATTTTCCCAAAATTTTCCTTTAGATTCTCATGAATTTGATGTTAGATTCTTATGAATTTGATGTTAAATCATATATATAATCATGAAATGTAGTTGGGAAATGATTAAAGGTACTTACCCAATGATTTGGTATGAAAATCCCTTCACAAAATCGCCTCTTCTCGGACCTAGGGTTCAAAATATACCCAAATGAAGCTAAGTCTCGGAATTCTCAGCACTTAGCAGGTTGCAGATGTCGCATTTTGCGACAGGGGATTCGCAAATGCGACCCTCGCAAATGCGAACAATGTATCGCAAATGCGAACTGGAGGGCCTCCTGCTTAGATCACAATTGCGACCCTATACTTCGCAAATGCGAAGGCAGAAATTTCGCAAATGCGGCAGAGTTCTTCGCAAATGCGAACTCTCCCCAACAACCCAGACTTCACAAATGCGATGGCTGCTTCGCAATTGCGGTTGTCGCATTTGCAACCAATACATCGCAAATGTGATGATACCAGCACCAGCAATCAAAATTTATGAAGAATCAATCCGAAACTAATCTGAAACTCACCCGAGCCCTCGGGGCTCCAAACCAATAATGCACCCAGGTCTAGAAACACAACACGAACTTGGTCGCGTGCTCAAATCATCAAAATAACTTCTAAAACAACGAATCGGACGCCAAAACGCATGAAGATCAACTAAACTTCAAGAACTTCTAGAATCGCAACCGAGCGTCCGAACCATATCAAATCAACTCCGAATGGTGCCAAATTTTGCAAACAATTCCCATTTGACGAAACAAACCTACTCGAAGCTTCAAATCACTTATAACAACCTTGAAACGATGAATCACAACTCAAGTCAAGATCAATGAACTTTGAAACTTCAACTTCTATAACCGATGCTGAAACCCCTCAAATCACCTTCGGTTGACCTCAAATTTTGCACACAAGTCACATTTGCCATTACAGACCTATTCTAACTTCCAGAATCAAAATCCGACCCTGATATCAAAAAGTCCACTCCCGGTCAAACTTCCCAAAAAATCCAACTTTTGCCAATTCAAGACTAATTCGACTACGGACCTTCAAATTATAATTCATACACGCTCCTAAATCCAAAATCACCCAACGGAGCTAACGGAACTCCATTCCGAGGTCAAATGCTAAAAAGTCAAACTTGGTCAGCTCTTCCAACTTAGAGCTTAAATTTTGAAGTTCATTCTTCTAAATCGATTCCGGATAACTTAAAAACCAACACCGACGGTTTACGCAAGTCATAATGCATTATGCGGAGATACTCGAGCCCTCAAAACATCGAGAGAAGTGCAGATCTTCAAAATGATCAGTCGGGTCGTTACATCCTCGACCACTTAAACACACGTTCGTCCTCGAACGTGCCAGGAGTCATTCTGAAGCTATCAAATCACGGTGTAACCTTACTATGCATAAACTCGGGGTGATCCCGCGTCACCTTGCCCCATATAAACCTGCCAACACAACCTAACTAGAGATCCTTACTTCAACCTTGGTCCTTAAACCTTTGAACCCAATCTCTAACACCCCGAATTCATTATAAGCCCCAAATCTCTCATCCACACACAGTATAAGCCTGAACAAGCTGTATTAGGCCATAACCATAAACCCAAAGATGAAATCGCATGATGCGCCCCATCACTCGGACAATCACATTAGGAACTGCTGACCACCATTACTGCCTGAAAACAAATCCAGTGTCGGTAGCAAAACTCATATCGATTAGAGCCTCATTTAAAACCTTCATACCCTGCCTATGATGAAAGAAACACGCATAACCTCTTAACCACTCATCTGATCAATAATCCAAGAAACTCATTAGTCCGACCAGGGCCATTTTGCCTGAATCCTCACCAAAACATAATATTATTCTTCCAAACCTTCCTCATCCCATTACAATAGTGCCATTCTCAAGTCTAGAAACCTTATCCCAGCCATTACAAGCAGCCCCACCGACTAGTATCAATGGTAATCATATGGAACCCCACATAACACGGTACCGAACACCAACAAGTAATAATTTAGACATGATAGATAACCGTAGGAGAGCTAAATAAGAAGACTACTAAACAAGTTAAGCATGCAAGGAAATTTTAGCATTTTACTATTAACTATTTTCAGCAAGGTGAAAGCAAAACTACACGAGGTAAACATCAGGAGTTACATTTCATCACTGTACTGTTGCGGCATGTATCACGGTCCCATCATATCAATCCTCATAGGGTACTCATCGAGCCATTATACTCGGGCTCACTGATCACATGTGCGTCAATATCAAGTACAACCGAGTGCAAAAAAAATATAACGGTGGGAAAATCATTAGGAACAAACAATTCTAAGAAAGACAAGCACAACTATAGTGCAATAAGCAAATCAACATCACAAAAGGCCATCTTGCCCATAATGCCATGAGGCCTAAACTGAATCACAATATGGGCACGAAGAATCATGTAACCCTTACAACCCATCGTAGTATAAGAGAGAAACATATAACATAAACCAAGGCGCGAATAACATCTATTCCGCCCGATGATATACATGTGATAACAACTGCGCAAGAACAAACAAATCTGATCCGATACAGAATACACATTCTCATTAGGCTCAAAAGCAACTCCCAAACAAATTTTCGATCATCCCCAACATGTAATAAACCTTCCAAAAGTCTATAGCAACCTTTCCATAACACCTATCATCAATTATCCAATCCTCTACATTTCTTCACAACTCGCAATCAAGGAATTGTCTGCCGACAAGAACATTCAGTCTCTGAGCCTCACGAATACCAGAATCTCCATACTAATCTCAACACCGCTACTCAAATGGCTGATACGTGACTCATACTCCATCATCTCATGGAAAAACACCCATAAGTCAAAACACATCGTACGTGCCAACAGGAAAACTCTCCCCCAGTGGAAACACATGGTGCCAGCAAAACCTTAAACACCTGAAATCGTCTGTGTCATCAAGAACTCATATACTCCCCTCCGAAACTATCTGCAACCTTGTACGTGCAACTTTTCAACCCCACACGGCGCATCGCCTCTAACATGCTAACTCACAACACTACGAAAATCTCATAGTCAACTTTGAACCATAAGCAAACTGAACACCTCATCAACTAAGAATCTTTCATTTAACTCAATCCAGGAGAACACCACCATACACAATATAGATTCTATACCTGTGGTAAACACCAACCCCGGCCGTGGTCATAACCATGATAAATTCTTCGGAGCTCAGTATCATATAATCGAGTAATCAGAAGCAATCGCCTCTAACTCAACCGGGTCACGCAGGCTGCCAACCCGAAAGTAACTCAATCCGATATGACCGCCTTGAAGGAACTTCCTGGGAACCTGAAGCCATTTCTTGCATCACTCCAACATTGACATGTAGACCTTTCTTGACAAGGAAATACCGCAGATCCGATTACTATTCGTTACCGATTTCAAGTCTGCCCGTAGACAAATTCAAAAGTCCTTAAAGGCTACATAAGACCTGGAACTCGCTAGAACCTTCTCGATGACCACTCATCTTACTTTGATCTTACATACACAGCTAATACGCGTCAGGCAACCCGCGTTTCACCGGCATATGCCCATTCAAGGAAATAACCAAGCAATCTCTCGGTCCGGAAACTGATACGGCCCATGATCCTACAATTTGATCTCTATTAGCAGACTCCAACACTTAGTTCGAAGCCATAGATCACCTCATCAGTACTCTAAAGTACCATATCTTCACAGCATGCCCCGATTTCGCATGACTATTTAGCTGAATACTTCAAAACTTATGCAATGCTGATCATAGAACACCCCGAAGACTCTGCCAAGCACTTACCCATCATTGCAATAGTCAAACAACTTCCCCAAATGCTCTAAAATGATAACATATGCACTCCACAGAATGAAAACCTTATACGAGACACACGATCCAAACTCATCATGCAAGAGATGGCCCGCTTGTTATACACAAATCGACACCTTGCCATGAACCCACCTTAATCACAATAGCCTAACCACCAGTCAATCTTCCCAAATCTGTGCTTACCAACCAGACATATGAACCTGCCTCATACCTCAAATGAATGACTAGAAGATTTAGCACTGCATCTGCTTTTGATGCTAGACAACACATCGCGATGATAATCAAGTATCCATAGCCCGTCATAATCTATCTGCAGCATCACCGATCATCGGCGCATAGCGAATACTGAGTGCAAAACATCACGTATGAGCGATTAGGAAGAGTCAAAGTCATAGATTTCAAGCTAAAACAAGGCCGCACGATAAGGAAAGAAGAAAGGGAAATTTTTCCTAAATGACTTGTAGCCTCCCGAAGATAGGTATGGACGTCATCAAAACGATCAGCAGGACTCTACTATACACTTGCTCATGACTCATAGATCCTACGAACCTAGTGCTCCGATACCACTGTCACGACCCAAAATCTAGTAGTCGTGATGGCACCTAACCCAACCCGCTAGGTAAGCCAATTAATGATTTTCCATTTTTAATTAACTTAATAAAATAATTAAACAAAGGAATTATCTTAATCTTATACATTTCCAAGGACTGGTAGTACGAATCATGAGCTTCTAAGAATAGAATTTACAAAGCTGATATGAAGTAAATACATCTTCTATTTGAAAAGTACATAAACAGAGTTTTTATAAATCTAAGGGTACCATGAACAAGAGGAAGCTACAACAGAAACGCAGGTACATCTTCAATTCCGGCATCGTCGAGCACAACAACAACAACATCCAACATATACACACAATGTGCAGAAGTGTAGTATCAGTACAACCGACCCCATGTACTGAGTAAGTATCTTGTCTAACCTTGTCGAAGTACTGAC
The DNA here is from genome assembly GCF_000715075.1 of Nicotiana tabacum. Classification (NCBI taxonomy): domain Eukaryota; kingdom Viridiplantae; phylum Streptophyta; class Magnoliopsida; order Solanales; family Solanaceae; genus Nicotiana; species Nicotiana tabacum. The sequence goes on from NC_134091.1 coordinate 24,961,670, forward strand.
AAGGCTTTGGTTAAAGGATTCTCACTGATAAAACTTGTAATATAAACTAACAATAAAACTATACTACAGTACAACAGAATAGAGCACACGAAACGAATATACAAAGCAATAACGGAGTACTAGAAGAAAACACAATTCAACAGGTATCAATATCTCACCCAATCCTTTCCTTAGATCGAAAGCCAATAAATCACAACAGTCACCTCAAAACTTTCATAATGTGAGAAATATATTCAAGACATCAAATCCAACGGCACGGCAACACCCTTCATGCATTTATCTCATCTTCACCAATTATACGTAAAACAGTACTAACCAAATGATAGAAATGTCGATAATAGAAATAATAGTGTAGGAAATACGCAATTAGTTATGGAGAACGAGAATGTACATGAGAACATCAATAACAGACTGAACAGAAAACATGGAGGTAATAATAACGATTAGGAAAAAGGGATGTAACTTCAACTAACTAGCAAGGTGAAGGCATGAAAATAGATATGGCAAATAAGGAAGAGAACACATGATCTTTATAAATTAGCAAGTAGGGACATGAACGACTAGTATGGAAGAACACCTACACTTAAGTGCAACAAAATAGATGACATGGATGCAATCATAACAGCAGGAAGTAAGCATGATATTGGCAAGTTTAAGTAAATAGAAGGCATGGTAACACGACAACAAAGGTGATAGAGGATAAGACAGAACAGTAACAACATATCACATAAGAACCATAAACACGATAACAACAACTCCAGGTAAAGACATAAAAATATCTGCAAGAAAGAGATATCACAACATAATGCATGTCTCTCGTCCTCACTTACACAGAAACACCCTTCGTGCCATGAACTCACCATAACATGAAAGCATAATAATATAAATACAATGGAACGGCATCACCCTTCGCGCTTTTACTCATATAAGATGGCATGGCATCACCCTTCATGCTTTTACTCATAATGATATGGCACGGCATCACCCTTCGTGCTTTTACTCTCAATAATATGGCACGGCATCACCCTTCGTGCTTTTACTCTCAATAATATGGCACAACATCACCCTTCATTCTTTACACTCTCCCTCACATGATAATGCATAAACAAAGGCACGGCATCACCCATCGTGCCTTACACTCTTCCTTACCAAGCATATGTATATCAATGACAAACAAGGCAGGAAGCATAAATAACATCAAGGGGAGTGTTTTAAACGAATATTTCAAATGAATCCCAATCACAACTTTTCAAGCCAACAATAGTTCAATAAACCCACAAGAACCTTTTTATTCACGTATTCCAACAAATTTCACAAATGATCTATAACACAAGTATAGAATCTAGTATCTCAAGAATATCGGCCGTAGCAATATATTAATGATTATGCATATTGATGACCGAATTAAACACACCAATGTATTCTCAGAATTTCCATCAAATTTGATCAAGTTATAATAATCTAAGTCTTGATTTCTATCATTTAATATTATGTTCTTAGTTTCTAAGAGTCAAGTAAGGCATGAAGCAGGAGATCACAAAATTCTACAACCATAAATGTAACATAGTCCACCCCCTGAGCATGATTAACCCTGTCACATACATATACGCTCGTCACCACATATATGTATCACCCCCGCATGTGGCAAACAATGACAAATAGAAGGAAAAATTCCCTCAACAAACTTAGGCAAAATACTTACCTCAATTCGGCTAATTCAATACTCAATTTAGCTTTTCCTTTACCAATTTACCTCCGCTCGGCGCAATCTAGTCAAAGACGACTTAAACACATCACACAATGCAAGGGAAAACAACTTCAATTAATCAAGGTGTGGTTTTTATTCAAATTCTAAAAAGTCAATAAAAGTCAACTCCCCGAGCCCACACCTCGGAACCTGATAAAATTTACAAAACCCCAACATCCATTCCGGTACGAATTCAACCATACTAAAATTATCAAGTTCCGATACCAATTTGTCCTTCAAATCATCATTTTGCATTTTTGAAAGATTTTACAATTTTCCTCAAATTTTCCTTTAGATTCTCATGAATTTGATGCTAAATCATATATATAATCATGAAATGTAGTTGGGAAATGATTAAAGGTACTTACCCAATGATTTGGTATGAAAATCCCTTCACACAATGGCCTTTTCTCGGACATAGGGTTCAAAATATATCCAAATGAAGCTAAGTCTCGGAATTCTCAACACTTAACAGGTTGCAGATGTCGCATTTGCGACAACGGGTTCGCAAATGCGACCCTCGCAAATGCGAACAATGTATCGCAAATGCGAACTGGAGGGCCTCCTGCTTAGGTCACAATTGTGATCCTATACTTCGCAAATGCGAAGGCAGAAATTTCACAAATACGGCAGAGTTCTTCGCAAATGCGAACTCTCCCCAGTAACCCAGACTTCGCAAATGTGATGGCTACTTCATAATTGTGGTTGTCGCATTTGCGAATTGTCGCATATGCAATCAATACATCGCAAATGCGATGATACCAGTACCAGGAATCAAAATTTATGGAGAATCAATCCGAAACTAATCTGAAACTCACCCGAGCCCTCGGGGCTCCAAACCAATCGTGCACCCAGGTCTAGAAACACAACACGAACTTGCTCGCGCACTCAAATCATCAAAATAACTTCTAAAACAATGAATCGGACGCCAAAACATATGAAGATCAACTAAACTTCAAGAACTTCTAGAATCGCAATCGAGCGTCCGAACCATATCAAATCAACTCCGAATAGCGCCAAATTTTGCAAACAATTCCCATTTGACGAAACGAACCTACTCAAAGCTTCAAATCACACATAACAACCTCGAAACGATGAATCACACCTCAAGTCAAGATCAATGAACTTTAAAACTTTAACTTCTACAACTGATGCCGAAACCCCTCAAATCACCTCCGGTTGAACTCAAATTTTGCACACAAGTCACATTTGCCATTATGGACTTATTTTAACTTCCGGAATCAGAATCCAACCCCAATATCAAAAAGTTCACTCCCGGTCAAACTTCCCAAAAAATCCAACTTTCACCAATTCAAGACTAATTCGACTACGGACCTTCAAATTACAATTCGGACGCGCTCCAAAGTCCAAAATCACCCAACGGAGCTGACGGAACTCCATTCCAAGGTCAAATGCTAAAAAGTCAAACTTGGTCAGCTCTTCCCACTTAGAGCTTAAATTTTGAAGTTCATTCTTCTAAATCGATTTCGGATAACTTGAAAACCAACACCGACAGTTTACGCAAGTCATAATACATCATGTGGAGATAATCGAGCCCTCAAAATATCGAGAGAAGTGCAGATCTTCAAAATGACCAGTCGGGTCATTACAGTTGCTCCTACATTTTCAGCCCGAAGGGCATGATCTTTTAGCAGTACATCCCCTGGTGAGTGATGAATGTGGTTTTCTCCTGATCTTCTTCTTCCATGAGGATTTGATTGTAGCCTGGATAGACATCCAAGAAACTTAGTAGGTCATGCCCGGCCGTTGAGGTGATAAGTTGGTCGATGTGGGGTAATGTGAATGAATCCTTGGGGCATGCTTTGTTCAAATCTGTGAAATCTACGCACATCCGCCATTTCCCAATCTTCTTTTTCACCATCACCATGTTAGCGACCCATTGGCGATACTTCGACTCCCTGATGGAGCCATTTTCCAATAGTTTCTCCACATATTCTCATACCGCGTCATTAATCGCGGAGTTAAACTTACGCCTGACCTGCCTCACCGAGGGGTGGAATAGGTCGACGTTCAGTTTATGCGTGGCAATTTTCTTCGGGATACCCGGCATATCTGCATGGTTGAAAGCAAATAAATCTTTGTTAATAGTTAAGAACTGATGGAATTTACCTGGTTCCTAAAATTTGCAGCTGATGTAAGCTTTCTTGCTGTGATCGTTGGTGTCTAATTGAACGGGGTCGAGTTCTTCTATGGTCGATTCCACAGCTTCGACCATATCGGGGTCTCTGATGACGTCTTCGCTATCATCACATATCGACCCTAATGATTATTATGCCTCTTCTCCTTGGTCCTTCTCTTATTGAGTGGCCGTGCAGTCTAGGGCGATGTGGTAGCATTCTTGGGATGTGCTTTGTTCCCCTCATATGCTGAATATCCCCCAGGGAGTCGGGAATTTGACGACCTGGTATAAGCTGGAGGGGATGGCCTTTATGGTGTGTATCCATGGTCGCTATATTATGGCGTTGTATGTTGTGTATTGGTCCATAGTGTGGAATGTGGTTTCCAAAGTGGCGCCACCGGCCAGAACGGGGAGCGTGATTTTATCTGAAGTTCGCTCAACTGCATTGTTAAAACCAGTTAGTGTGATATAATGCCATATTATCTTATCTTCGAGTTTTATTTGTGCAAGTACTCGACGATGGATAATGAACGCGCCACTCCCATCGTCTAACATAATGCGTCTCACATCAGTATCTAAAATTCGCAAAGTAATAACAAAGGCATCATAGTGAGGGAAAACCAAACCGTCGGTATCTGACTTATCGAAGATGATACTTTCTTCGCGTTCATCGTACAGTTCACATGTGATCGACCATTTGAGCTTGTGGGTAGTGGTGACGTTTACACTATTATTGGAAGCATCTTTGCCACCGGTGATGATCATGTGGGTGGTGCGGGTTGGTGAGGGCGGTTTCGGCGGCCCTTGATGTTGTTCATGCCCTCTGGCAAAGTTGGTCCTTCCTCGGTCGCTCAACAACTCTTTGAGGTGTCCCTTTCGTAACATGTTTATGACCTCTAGCCTTATGGTGATGCAATCTTCGATTATGTGCCCTCGTTCTTGATGAACTCGCAAAGGGCTTCCGATTTTTTGGTACTCAGATCTGACCTCATCTTTTGTGGACACTTCACCTTTGTTTAGAGGTTTTCCAAGGCGTAAACTATTTTTGTAGGTGACACACAAAAGTTGTGAGCGGATAGTAAATGAGGCATACCTCTTTCGTTTCGGTAAGTCCCTGTCCTTGATCTGGATGGGCCTTCTTCATGGCGGGAGGGGGGCAATGGCCGCTCTGACATATGGTTGATGTCGTTCGTGAAGCAGCGAGGTCCCTTCTGGTATCATTTCTTCGATCTTTTCTGGATTCAGCTTGTACCGAGGTTAGTCGATGAGTTGGTCCTCGTCTGCTCGGACCTCGGCACAATATACGTTGTGTATTTCATCCCAAGTGGTTGGGGTATACTTCATCAGTTGACTCAATATTTTTCTAGTCTCCCTCGAACCGTCCCTGCTCAGCCCATTCTGGAAGGTTGCGACTGCCATTCCCTCCGACACGTTCGGTAAGGTCATCCTTACTCGGTTTATATGGGCGAAGAGGTCCCTCAGCCGCTCTCCTGGAGATTGCTTAATAGCAAATATGTCGTTCACTCTTGCCTCAGCTTTCTTAGCCCCAACATGGGCCGTTACGAACTTGTCGGTCATCTCTTCGAAAGTTTTGATGGAGAGCGCAGGTAGTTGTGAATACCATGTCAACGCTCCTCATGTGAGGGTTTCACCGAATTTCTTCAACAAAATGGAGGATACTTGTTCTTTGGCGAGATCATTGCCTTTCACGGCGGTGACGTAGTGAGTCACATAATCTTCAGGGTCGGCCGTGTCATCATATATTTTTAGGTAGGGCGGCATTTTGAAGGTCTTCGGTATGGCATGCGGGGCTGCATCTAGGGCTGTTCATTTGGATCAGATATCCAAAATACAAATCGATCCGCTCAATTTCGGATTTCGAATATTTGGTTCGAATTTCGAATTGTATTTATTAAAATTTTGGATATTCGGATCGGATTCGGATTGGCATAATTGTAACCCGATTCGAAATTATTAGGTCATGTATAAATATAAACTTTAATTTCGGATAGTCAGTACTTCCTTTACATCTTCCTCCAAGTTATTACCTTTACAATTGCTGGATTTAGCTATATTGGCACCATAATACTCTCATAATTGATGAAACATGATTTTTTTTCTTACTGTATTGACTCTTTTACAAAGAAAATATACATATGAGTTTGCAACATTGAGGCATAATAATTCGATCCGAAATTCAAAAACCCGATCCGATCCAAACTTTAAAATCCGATCAGATTAGATATTAATTTGGATCGGATTCAGACTGTATTTTGTAGAATCCGAAATCCAAAATCTGAATTCGAAATGTGCTAAATCCAATACATGCATAGCCCCAACTGCATCGTTGTTGTATGGCCACTCGACAAATCGGACGACGTCTCTTTTCAGAACCAGTTTGGGGGCACCTGGTATTTTATCGACCCTTTCCTGGTGTTCTTTCATTTGATCTCGGAGTTCCTTGTTCTCATTCTCCATTTCCTCCATCCTTTTCAAAATGGTTGCAAGAGCGTTATCACCTGCATTATCAATGACGTTGTGAGTAATACCTGTTGTTGAAGGTGGAGAGAGCTGGTCACACTATTCGTCCGCTTGTTGCACAGTGCAAATCCTTGCATTTTCCACAGTCGCATCTCGGGCGGACTTGTTGAGGACGCCATCTAGCGTTCGGTGAGCCATGCTTTGAGGAGCTTTTTTTATAGCTGAGGGAATCTCTTCCCCCACAGATGTGGAGGCTCCCTTACCAAGAAATTTTGTGATGTTGTAGTGAGGAAGGGGTGAACCATTTCACCTAGGGGAGGTGTTGCTTCTTCGTCCGTTGTTTCACAGCTCTTATTGATAACGTTCGTGAGATTGGTTGGGAGGCTACTTATTATTCTCGTCATTTCTTCTCTGTTACCTGCCATATTGGGTTTGTGCATACAAAGAAAGAAGATCTTGTTCTTGCTCTTCTTCTTTTTTACGTTAGCGATCCGTGTTAGTTATAGATCTAGAAGAAACTACAAATTTAACTAGAAAATCCCCATAGACGGCGCCAAATTGTTAGATCAAAAAGTATGACTTTCGGCTAAAAGAGTTAGGTTTGTATAATAATGGGTTAAACCTAGTTAAAATTAATATCTCTAAATGTGAGTTGAGAAAACGTGAGTAACATTAGACAGATCTGAAAATGTGTTGATTATAACATACATTGAATGTTCTGAAAAGTGTGAGCAATAATGGGGGAGAACTAACAATAAATAATATTAAATGGCATTTAAGTAAATAGAAAAAGTGGTTCACCCAATAAAGGATGAACTAGATGATTGTCCCTCCTGATAATGATGAATGACAGATAAATCCTCGAATGTTCAAATTATTTTTGGATCTGATGAAAAAGTGTGGAATAATATGAACAAGAGTCTTGATGAAAATGTAGTGTTTGTATCTTTATAAGAAAGAGAGAATCTTTTATCAAAAGTTTGTTCTTATCAAAATGAATGTTGCATCTCCTACATCACTATCTCTCTCTCTCTCTCTCTCTATATATATATATATATATATATATATATATATATATATATATATATATATATATATATATATATATATATATATATATATATATATATATATATATATATATATATATATATATATATATATATATATATATATATATAACACACCCTAACCGCTCCGAAGAATAGGAAACTGCCATAGGAATGAAATGCGCTTGAAAACTAGCCGTTACGACTCTACTAATGGTATTCGATCTCGCCCGTTGTTAACATCTTAACCACAAACCTCGCTGCTTCCTGATCGACCTCAACTGACCTATTCCTTAGTACTTTATTGCCCCTATACATAACTAAATATATTTTACGCCATTTTTACATAGAACTTGAATTCGAGATTTAAAGTTTTACCGGTCACCCTATTTCTAAATACCACATCAGTTGTTCTTTAGCTCAATTGAGATGTACGTTCTGCTGCTAGCACATACAGGCATAGGTTGGTTGGTAGGGAAGATCACAGTTTATTTGAGTTAGTTATTCTTTTCGAAATCTGTTACAAGTTGTGCCCGCAAACGGCATGCAGTAGAAAACAACAAAATAACAACTAATCCAGGAAAAATTACTGTTTTCGAACCTTTACTAGTACAAAATTCAAAAAAGAATTCAGGAAAGATTCATGATTTTTGAATTCACATTATACTTCAACTTTTAAATATAAAATCCAGAAAAAATTACTGATTTTTGAACTTTTATTAGTGCAAAATCTAGAAAATATAAGAACGATCATGGTTTTTGAATTAGGGGCGACTCGACATAATATGAAGCTTAAGGTGAAAATAAAAAGTGAGGCCTTAAATTTTTTTACTATTATAATTTATCGAAATCTTAAGAAGTCATAATAAGCTTTAATTAATGTCATTGTCTAACCAATTTGTTTAATCTCTCTTGTGTTATCATGTCGAACTTTATTGATTTACTTTTGAAATGCTTTTTCAACCGAGGCAACTGATATAGAAATTGTTAACGATAATTGAATTAACACTTTTTACCTGATTGAGTTTACCAATTAGAGTATTTTTTAACTTATACAGTTTCTCTTAGCACTTTTAATTCTAAGTATAAGTAAAAATAAATAATACTGTAGTAACTACTATATTTCAAGAGTCATTTAATATTAAGGACGAATTTTAATAGTTACTTATCAAAGTAGCTTGAAAAATGTCTACAAAGACATTCAAAGAATTAAGAAAAATTATTCTACACTAACATTGAGAGAAGATCGATTTAAGTTGGGAAGAACTAAAAGCATAAAATAACTAGTAACTACAATTTAAAATGTGTAAAACTTTTAGTTATAACTATTTTAACTAAATAATTTAAAAATTCTATCAACAGTGCATAATTATTAAGTATTATATATATTATTTATAGATTTTGGGGTCTTAAGTATTTTGGGGGCCTACGGCCATTGCCTTAGTGCCTTAGGCTCCGGCCGGCCCTGTTTTGAATTCACATTATACGCCAATAATTGAGAGTTGCTACTTCAGATCATTCAAACTCCAAGAACAATTACTGAAGTTTGAACTTGAAAATATTTAAAGTTGAGTAGTCGTTCCTATGGTTGTTCCGTGTTTTTATATATGAGTATTTTATCCAGACTTGTATTTTCGCATTAATAAATGACTACTTTGTCAATATAATTTAAATTATGTTTAAGCTCTAATCGGCGATCTAAAATGCGACTATTTTCCAATATCATCCATATTTATGTCATCCGCACGTGCAACGTAAATGTGCCTTCTTTTAGGTCCTTTCTAAATTCTAAATATACATTTGGTGAATATATTCCCCTGTGGAATTCAATTTTTTCCCTTTGAAAATAAGACCTACAACATAAACGTGTTTATCTTGAAACATACACAAAATAATGGCATGTTTGTGGCCGATAAAATACCGGAAAAGTTCCTATTTAGATAATAATGAGTAATGTATCTGATATTCTTAAAATCGAATTAATAGACTGCTTTTGAAAAAATTAATATCTAAATTTCGGTTTCTCCCAGTCTCAAGATAAAACATAGGAAACTGCAATTAGTACTTTTGAGTTCTTTCTCCAACCAGTCGTTCCTATGAGTGTTCATCATTCGGATAATATCGAAAAATTAAATTGAACAGAAACTCTTCCGTCTTTTGGTTCGTCTTTTTCGTTTTTTTGTTTGGTTTGTATGAAACATTTTTAAAAAAAAGGTGATTTCTTGGTTTGGTTTTGGATCTTAAAAATAAACATGATGTTTTTTTGGGAAAACTGAATAATTTAATATATACAATTCATACCAAAATTTACCGCCGAGCGAACAACATTCATTTCATACTTTAACAATGACAATGCATATATCATACGACAACATACCCACTATAATACCCACAAGTGTGGTTTGGGGAGGGTAGTGTGTACGCAGACCTTACCCCTATCTCGTGAGGTAGAGTGTAACGACACAACCAGCATCAATAGGTTCGTATGATAATTTTGGACATGGGCGTATGTTCGGACCGGGTTTTGGATGACCCCAGAGCGTTTCGACACATAAATTTGAAAGTTGGCGCATTGAAAATTTAAAAGTTCTTTAAATTTGGTTTGGAGTAGGTTTTTGGTGTTATCGAGGCCCGTTTGTGATTCTGATCCTCGGAATAGTTACGTATGGTGATTTAAGACTTGCACGCAAAATTTGGTATCATTCCGAGTAGTTTAAGTATGAATCAGCGCGTTCGGAGTAAGTTGGAAGAATTTGAAGTTCATAAGTTGATCCCATTGGTTTTGGGTTGCGATTCTTAGTTTTAATATTGTTTTCTGCGTTCCGAGGATGCGAGCGAGTCCGTTTTATGTGTACAAACTTGTTGGTATGTTTGGATGGAGTTTCGGGGGGCTCGGATGCCAATCAGACGATGCGCGGAAGTCGTTTGGCCTTGGAGGAACAGCTGAAGCATCCAGCTTCTCGTGCAATCGCACTTGCGGAGGGCCAGCCGCAGGTGCGAGTTCGCAGAAGTGAGCCAGCAGCAGAAGCGGCCCAGCGTAGGCAACCCAGAAACCGTAGATGCGGGTGATGGTGTGCACCTGCAAACGCGCATGTGCGAAGGAAGCTACCGCAGAAGAGGCCAAAGCCACAGGTGCGGCACACGCATCGCAGCAGCGGTCCCGTAGAAGTGGGCCTGGAGTACGCAGATGCGGAATAGGCCATCGGATAGGGAGCCGCATCTGCGAGGTTTTCCCGCAGATGCAGCCATAGAGCCGCATAAACGGAAGACCTGGAGGCAGAAAGGTTCATTTATTACGGTACTCAGGCAAATTTTGACCCATTTCTCTCACTTCTTGGGCGATTTTGGAACTTCTTAGAGACGGGCTTTCACCTAGCTATTGGAGGTAAGTAATTTCTATCCAATGCAAGTTAAATACATAGATTATGGGTAGATTTTAATATGTAAAATTGTAGAAATTATGGGTTTAGATGAAAAACCTAGGTTTTGATAAGAAAATGGGATTTAACCACGAAAATGATTATGAGTTTGAGTAAAAATTATATATTTGAGTTCGTGAGGTTATGGGTAACATTTATCTTCAAAAAGTTTCGGAATTCGGGCACGTGTGCCCTGGGGTGAATTTTTGGAATCTTCCAATTTGGGTTGGGTAATTACTCTAATAGTTAAATTATGAACTTTTGAACACATATTGATTAATTTATATAATATTTGACTAGTTTTGGGTCGTTTGGCACCGAGTTGAGGATTTAAAGCATATTTGTGGATGGGAAGTGAGCTTGAAAACGAGGTAAGTCTCTTGCCTATCCTTGTAAGAGGGAACTCATCCCCTTAGGTGTATTTTGTTGTGAATTACTTATGTGGGGAGCTGCGTACGCACTAGGTGACGAGAACCCGTGCGTAGCTATATTTTATGAGATGTCCGGGTAGTCTTAGATTTGCATTTTGTTTGCACTGTTATGTTGATTATGCATATTAATTGTCTTGAATAGAGTTGAGATTAAGGATTTTAAGATTTAAAGACTCCAGTTTGGATTTCTTATGTTGGGAAGAATTGAGGAATTTTATAATAACTCTGATAAATCAATGTTACCCGCGTCGCAAGTATTTCCGCGAGCGAGGTAAATTTTCTCTACTCTCATGGGAGCGGGTCGTTCGCCTCGGCAGGTTAAAAGATGCATCTATGGTTCGTGTCGTTCGACCCTCGGCAGTGTACATAGTATATTTCTGGATTGGGTCGTACGACCTCTGCATAAATCATGCGTGATAACACTCGGAGCCTAATTATACTTGATATTAATTTATGGCTTGAGCGGTTATAATTATTTAAATGATGGGAATTGAATTGGAATTTACTATTAGTGAAAGAATTATTATTCACTGCTTGTTACTGAGTTATATTAATTATTTACATAACCGAAGCTTATTTATAATTCCTGCATTTTATTGTTAGCCCATAGTAAGTGTCGATGTCGACCCCTCGTCACTACTTCTTCGAGGTTAGACTAGATACTTACTCGGTACATATTTTTTATATACTCACGCTACACTTCTGCACTAACCGTGCAGGTTCTGAGGCAGGTGTATCTGGTGGTTATCCCGGCACGCACTCCTGATACTCCGAGACTTAGCGATAAGCTATTTTCCGAGCCCGTTCTGCAGCACCCGAAGTCTTTCTTTTTTATTTACTTTCTATCCACTTTATTTTAGACATTAGTTTAGTGTTTTGTATATTCTACTAGTAGCTCATACACTTGTGGCACCAAGTCTTGGAAATTTTGCTAGTAGACAATTGATGATTTTTGAGTAATTATTTCATCACACTTGTTCTTATAATTGTTTACACTTTATTTTATTAAATTTCTCATCTCTTACTTATTTAATAATTAAAAATCAACTATTTCTAAAATGTTAAAAGAATTAATACATGGCTAGTTCACCGTTGGCTTTCCTAGCGGCCACGTTGGGCGCCATTACGGCATATAGGGATAGACTCTCGGCTCAAAAAAAAGTGAAAAGAGAGAAAGGACGAAGACGAAGAAGAAATAAAGAATAGGGGGACAAAGAACGATAAGGAAAAGGGGGGAAAAGACAACTACAATAATAACAACAACAACAACAACAACAACAACAACAACAACAACAACAACAACAACAACAACAACAATGAAACAACATGTAAAAGATAAAATAGCATCAAATAGTAACAAACTGGAAAATACGATACACGGAGCGAACGAAACAATAATCAAATACTAGGGGTCAAAGAATACGAAAAAAATAAGGGAGCTACTAATACTATGTCACGACCCAAACTAACCCCTGTCGTGATGGCGCCTATCCTGGAACTAGGCAAGCCGACTCAATTCCTAAACAAACTAATATTTTTATTTCAATAATTTTAATATTATTTAATATAAAAACCTTCGTAAAGGAGTTCCAATCAAAATAAAAGTGCGGAAAGGAAAGCCCGACATCGGGGTGTCACTAGTCATGAGCATCTACTACAATATGTCTAACAATATCAAGGCTAACTCAGCCTGAAAAATAGCTAAATACAACTAGAGGAAGATAAGAAGGAGAAGAGCAGGGGCTGAGATCGCCAACAGCTACCTTGCTATCTCCGAGAAAATCTGCAATCAGAAAAATCAATAACCGCTACCGTGTCCAGCTACACCTGGATCTGCACACAAGGTGCAGGGAGTAACGTGAGTACGCTAACTCAGTAAGTAACAACAATAAATAAAGAATGAACAGTAGTGACGAGCAATAAGCATATAACGTTCATATCATGAAATCTCAGTAAAGTACAACATGCTTTAAAAATCAGTGTTTGAATCAAATCCTCTCGTTTAAACCCGGTTCCAGTAGAAATCATTTAAAGATATTTTTCCACAATTTTTCAAACAAAGGCTCAATGCAAAAGTGAGCAAAAATGATGAAATCATAAACAACCCCTCGGGCAAAACATCGCTCATACACGGCCCCTCGGGCAAACCTCACAGTCACTCGTGCCACTCGGGCATACCTCACAATCACTCTTGCCACTCGGGCATACCTCACAATTACTCTTGCCACTCGGGCATACCTCACAATCACTCATGCCTCCCAGTCACTCAGCACTCGGCACTCGCACTCAGTAGGTACCTGCGCTCACTGGGGGGTGTGTACAGACTCCGGAGGGGCTCCTTCAACCCAAGCGCTATAATCTGCACGGATAACTCACGTGATATAATAATAAAGTATGCTGCAGGTGGGCAGCCCCGATCCATACTCATCCTCACAATCAGGCCCTCGGCCTCAGTCAGTCATAAACCTCTCAAGCCACTCGGGCATTTCAGTAAAATAGGGTGCTCAGCCCAAAACAACATTTATATGCATCAAAATAGAGTCATAAAACTGAGTTATGCAGTAAACAAGTATAATCATGACTGAGTATAGATTTCTAATCGAAAACAATGAGAGGATAGTAAGAAAAAGGCCCTAAGGGTCCAAACAGCACTAGCACAAGGCCCAAACATGGCATTCAGCCCAAATTTACAAAAACTCTTTCTAAAACATATAAGTATCATATAGTTTCAACAAAGTATGCAACTTTACAGTTGCTACGGGACAGACCCAGTCACAATCCCCAACAGTGCACGCCCACACGCCCGTCACCTAGCATGTGTGTCACTAAAAATAGTAGAATGATACAAAATCCGGGGTTTCATACCCTCAGGACTAGATTTACAATCGTTACTTACCTCAAACCGGTCAAATTTCTACCCCGCAATACTCTTGCCTCTGAACTCAGCCTCCAAATACTCCAAATCTATTCACAATCAGTATAATACCATCAATATACGCTAATGGAATGAATTCCACAAGAAAAGCTACAAAATTAGACCAAACCCTGAAATTGGCTCAAACCCGTCCTCCGGGCCCACGTCTCGAAATCCGACAAAATTCACAAAACTAGAAAGCTCATTCACTCACGAGTCTAACCATACCAAATTCATCAAAATCCGACATCGTTTGGTCCTTCAAATCCTTAAATTACTCTCCAAAAATTCCAAGCCCTAACCCCTCATTTTCACTAATTACATGATTAAACAACGGGAAAATCACCATATATACGAGTATTGGGATCAAGTAACTTACCTCAACGGAACCCCCTTGATTCCCTCTTCAAATCTCTCCCCAAAAGCTCCAAAACCTGGATTGAAATGGTGAAGAATGCACCAAAATTCGCGAAGTGTTCCTATATACCTTCTGCCCAGGAAATCTCGCACCTGCGGCCCCTTTTCTCGCACCCGCGCAACCGCACCTGCGATCCAAGGAGCCACACCTGCGCAACTTACTTATCCGCCTAGACATCTGCGGTAAAATCCGTCGCACCTGCGAAGGCGTATCTGCGCGTTTCCTCCGCTTTTATGAAGCCTGCCCAACATTCCCCTTTCCGCATCTGCGCCCCAGGTTTCACACCTGCGGGCTCGCAGATGCGACCTCCAACTCGCACCTGCGCAATCTGCCTAGCCCAGCATTGCCCGCACCTGCACACTCCCCACGCGCATCAGCGGCCTCGCACCTGAGACTCTTCCTTCCGCAGGTGCGGAAATAGCAGAAGCAGCAACTCCAGCTGCAAATTCCAACTTCAACAAATCCGTTAACCACCCAGAATCAACCCGAGACCCTCGTGACCTCAACCAAACATACCACCAAGTCATATATCAACATACAAACTTAGTCTAACCTTCAAATCACTCAAAACAACATCCAAACACCAAATTACCCTCGGATTCAAGCCTAAGAACTTTTAAATTTCCAAATTCGACAACCGATGCCGAAACCAACCAAACCACGTCCGAATGACTTCAAATTTTGCACACACATCAAAAATGACACTACAAACCTACTCCAACTTCCGAAATTCTATTCCGACCCTGATATCAAATTTTCCACTGCCGACCGAAATCGCTAAATTTCCAATTTCGCCAATTCAAGCCTAATTCTACCACGGACCTCCAAATTATATTCCGGACGTACTCCTAAATCCAAAATCACCTAACGGAGCTAACGGAACCATCAGAATTCAAATCCGAGATCGTTTACACATAGGTCAACATCTAATTGACTTTTCCAACTTAAGTTTCTACTTAAGATACTAAGTGTCTCAATTTACTCTGAAACCACTCCGGTCCCGAACCAACTAACTCGATATAACATAATATAGCTGAATAACGCAAAAAGAAGTAGAAATGAGGAAAACGGGGCTATAACTCTCGAAACGACCGGCCGGGTCGTTACATTCTCCCCATCTTAAACATCTGTTCGTCCTCGAACGGGTCTAGAAACATACCTGGAATCTCGAATAGGCGTGGATATCTGCTCCGCATCTCCCGCTCGGTCTCCCAGGTGGCCTCTTCCACAGGCTGACCTCTCCATTGCACCTTCACTGAAGCTATATCCTTTGACCTCAACCTTCGAACCTGTCGATCCAAAATAACCACCGGCTCCACATCATAAGTCATATCACCCTCCAACTGAACCGTGCTGAAATCCAAAACATGGGACAGATCTCCAATATACTTCCGGAGCATGGAAACATGAAACACTGGATGCACACTCGACAAGCTGGGTGGCAAGGCAAGCTTATAAGCCACCTCCCCTATTCTCTGAAGCACCTCAAAAGGCCAAATGAACTGGGGGATCAACTTGCCCCTCTTCCCAAACCTCATAACACCCTTCATGGGTGATACCTTCAGCAAAACCTTCTCCCCAACCATAAAAGACACATCACGGACCTTTCTATCCGTGTAGCTCTTCTGCTTACACTGCGCCGTGCGAAGCCGCTCCTGAATCAATTTCACCTTATCTAATGTGTCCTGAACCAAGTTTGTACCTAAGATCCTAGCCTCACCCAGCTCAAATCATCCAACCAGAGATATATACCTCCTCCCATATAAAGCCTCGTACGGAGCCATCTGAATACTCGACTGATAACTGTTGTTATATGCAAACTCCGCGATGGCAGAAACTGGTCCCATGAGCCCCCAAAGTGAATGGAACAAGCACGCAACATGTCCTCCAATATCTGAATAGTGCGCTCGGACTGCCCGTCCATCAGAGGGTGAAAACTGTGCTCAACTCAACCTGAGTACCCAACTCTCGCTGCACGACCCTCCAAAATTGCGATGTGAACTGAGTACCCCTATCTGAAATGATGGAAACTGGGACACCATGCAGGCGAATGATCTCTCGGATGTAAATCTCAGCCAACCGCTCTGAAGAGTAAGTAGTACCAACTGGAATGAAGTGCGCGGACTTGGTCAGTCGATCCACAATAACCCAAATAGCATCGAACTTCCTCGAAGTCTGTGGGAGCCCAACTAAAAAGTCCATGGTGATCCGCTCCCACTTCCACACTGGGATCTCTAATCTCTGAAGCAAGCCACCCGGTCTCTGATGCTCAAACTTAACCTGCTGACAGTTGAGACACCGAGCCACAAACCCAACTATATCCTTCTTCATCCGCCTCCACCAATAGTGCTGCCTCAAATCCTGGTACATCTTCGCGGCACCCGGATGGATGGAATACCGCGAGTTGTGGGCCTCCTCAAGAATCAATTCTCGAAGCCCATCTACATTAGGCACACATATCTGGCCCTGCATTCTCAGTACGCCATCATCACC